>NW_026023751.1:0-2176 GCF_019186545.1 Solanum stenotomum | reverse complement strand
ACTACATAGTATAGATAGTAATATCCAAAACACAAATAGACGTATAGAAGTTCAGAGAAATCATATTAGTAATTTAAATTTTCTCTTAGGATAAATAACGTAGTACTCATACTAGTTAAGGTATATGTCATCTAGATTATATAAGAAAAAATTTAGGCCATACGAAAAACAGATTATAATTAACCAGGAATATCATTGGTATCTATTAAAAATAAGACAGAACTATATAGATATATACGATTTTCTGTTAGAACAAAGACAACTATATACAGAACAACTAAGGTTATTTTCAGATTTATTAACCTCAAATCAAATATCCTNCAGAACTATATAGATATATACGATTTTCTGTTAGAACAAAGACAACTATATACAGAACAACTAAGGTTATTTTCAGATTTATTAACCTCAAATCGAATATCCTCTATACATCAAGAAATAAGACAAATAGATTTACAAATACCCACTATAGGAGCAAGAGTTGATCACTACATAAAAGAAATTAGAATAGAAACACAAGATTGCAAAAACAGAACTCTATATTTAGCATAATAGGAAGTATTAAGAGGTTAGAATACTTAGATTTAGAAATAGTTTCAGAAAAGAAATATCGAAGACTAAAATTTGGATCATTACTTAAGTGTAATTTTGCAGAAGGAGACCATATTTTACATAGCGAGAATCAACACTTAAATACGGTTACAGATTTAATAATAAATTTAGCAGAACATCGTCAGTCCAAAGACGAAAGATTTCTAAAGATAATAGAAACCATAGAAACCCTGCAGCATAAACAAAACAAATCATTAGAAAAAATAGAACAGAATTTTGACTTTCTTAAAAATCAGCAACTAGATATAATTTCTAAAGTACAAACCATAGTAGTAAATAAAATAACTGATAACAGTCCTCTAGAAATACTAAATAGCCAACTAGAAAACCTTTATAAAGAGACAAAAGAAATTAAGAAAGAACTAGGTAAACTTAAAGACTTAACCCTTTCATGAACAATCTCTTTTACCAAGAAGTCCTTAGAAAAACAACACAATTTCAAGCTAACCCTGAAGGTTTATCAGATTACATTCCACCAGGCAAAACAGATTCCATAAGCGTAAAACAAAACAATTTGATAATATTTGCTTTATTAGAATTAAATAAAAACCTAGAAGACCAAATAACAGAAATAAATAAAAAATTAGATATTTTATTGGAAAATAAAACCCCTACTAAAAAAGGTAAGCAAGAAAACGATATACAAGACTTAATAGAGCAGCTCAAGAGAGTTGAATTAACTCCTCAAGAAGATAGACCTAAAAGAAAAGATAAAACATGGACCTTTTTTCAAACAAGAATAGAAGTTCCCAAGAAAGACAAAGGACCAGTTTCTCTCAAGATCGACTAGGAAACAATATGTTAGCTCGAATAATGAATAACTCATCTAGACCTAGTAGTAGTCATCAGCTGGATGAATTAATAGATGTAGAGAGAGACATAGAAATTTTTAAACAAAATAAATTAAAGTTATCAAATCCACAAGTTCTTTATAATACAGGGTTTTTCTCATCAACAGCACATCTATACAGACATTATAGAGAAGAACAGTTAAGTGTATCAGAAAACGATAGTGAAAGTATAAATCTAATTAGTAAAGAATCTATGCAAGAAATACAGAAAAGACGAATGAATCTCATGCACATGGGATTGGTGGTGATAGGGCTTAAATGATTAACTAGAAAAAATTTAGGTACTAAAGTACTAATTACTTTATATGATAGCAGATGGTCAGAATCTAAAATATCAATAATAGGTTTAACCGAAGTAGACATGAGTAACAATGGAGGAATATTTTACTGTAGTCCAGATTTTATGATAAATTCAAAAGAATTTGGTAAGTACATAAAAATAGGCATACAGACCAAAGGGTATGAAGAAATGAACTGTGGAAATAATCTTTTAGTTTGTGTTGGCTTTATAGGAAAATTAGCCACCAACAGCAGTTCAAGGTTTAAAATAAAGATAGACGATGCAGTAGGTATAATGGGAAATAAAGGAATCAAGTTAATGAACCCTTTAAAAATAAATTCAGAAGAATATGCCGGTAGAGAATGGAATTTAGAAAAATTCTGCAAAAAAGAAGTATTACGACCTAACGACCACCTCACATACACTAATACTA
>NW_026023750.1:0-330 GCF_019186545.1 Solanum stenotomum | reverse complement strand
TATGGGAACTAAGTATTCCCAAGAAGTTTTAAAATGTTTTCATATTTTGAGAAAGAAAAGGGGAACATCAATTCCAAGAGAGCTTTTAAGCTAAGTTTTTGAGTAATTATCTCAAACCAAAGAAAGAGTTTTGTTTTTACAAACGTATGAGCTATGTATATTTTGGGAGTAGTATTGAGCACCGATATGGGGATGCGAGTTCAAATAACTCAAGTCTTCATAAACCATGTAGCCATCATGGGTAGTATAGGATCATACTTTTTAGATGACTCCTTAAGATGCTTTTAGCATAGACTAGTGCATCCACTATGTTAAGCGTACTATATGACG
>NW_026023749.1:0-1289 GCF_019186545.1 Solanum stenotomum | reverse complement strand
CAACATCAATGTCTGTATTAATCATAGCTTACTCATGCTCTTCTATCCACTCAATATCAGTTATCACATGACTTATTCAACAAATTCAAGTCACAAATAACACATTTAGCTCGCTTTATTCCCCATCTTTCAATTACAACAATTTCAATCAACAAATAAAACCCATCCTCAATCCCCATTACTCCCCAACACAATTAGGAAAGTAGTCATGTGTAGTCTAAGAGTTTAACAAAATTTAGAAGTCACTTGCCTCAAAATACTTCAACTAGTAACTCAAATTTGAGTTTTACCCTTTCGAGCACGCTCCAAATCACCACATTCTATTCATAAATGGAATCTCACAATCAATACGAATCTAACAACACCAATATCGAGAAATTTGGAGAAAAGGGTAAAATGGTCAAAAAATCTCGTTCCAAAAAAATATTCTCAAAATTTGGAAATTTTTAGTGAAAAATGTTTCCCAAGAAATTTAGAATCCAATAGTGAAAACCGTTTCGAAAAAGGAGTTGAAATGAGTTCACAAACTCAAATTTTCTATTAAATTCGGATTAGGCAAAAAACCCCAAATTTTTCAGTTGAGATCTAAAATTTTGATGTTAAAATCCATAAATAATCGATGGAAATCAAAGATATAAGTTGGAAATAACTTACTCAATGAATTCCTTGTGAAAACCCACTTGAAATCACCTATTTTCGAGCTCTCAAAGTCTAAAAATGGAGAAATGGGTATTTTTCAAGTTGGGGGAAAATAACTACTGATTTTGGCTTTAAAAAAAAGAAGAAAAACTGCTGTTGCAGCTAAAAAAAAAAACACAGCAGCTGAAACAACAATAACACCAAAGTTTAAGTCCTTGTTGGACCCTCGGGATTCGTTCGGAATCTCGTGCACACAAACTAAATATGTACCCCCACTAAATTCGACGTTCCGGACTCAATGGAACCATCGGAATTTGAATTCGAGGACTTCTTGATCCGAAATTCAGTAAGATGCCGAGAAACTAGTTTAACGCCAAAAAAATTCGAAACTCAAACGGAGCGTCTAAAAATTCAACCAAGACTCATTCTAGACTTAGAATCGCCTCCCGAAACCAACAGTACTCTCGGAATTTCAACCTGAGCCTCAGAACCTCATATGTTGACCAAAGTCAACTCTTTATCAAAATTTCACAACTTTAGCAACTTAGGACCTCAATTCTTCGTTTCAACTCCAAATTCAACTCCGTAACTTCACACAGACCCGTTTCGACATTCTAAAACCGTCGAAATCGACGAAAATCCGATCCGAG
>NW_026023748.1:0-871 GCF_019186545.1 Solanum stenotomum | reverse complement strand
ATTTTTAAATATAGATAATTATTTTAAACAATATCGACATTTCGTGATCGGTAAATTAAACAATTCTCTTAAAAAAAGAAGGATAATATCAAGTCTAACTCCTAACTCCTAACTCCTAAATTAAACTAGTCTCAAAACCTCACTCACTCCTCACCCCTGCCCAACCCCCGACCCACCCCCATCGGCGCCCATCCCCACCCTCCCCGACCGGCGCCACGCCACTATCCCCGACCAGCACCACACCACGCCACCATCGCAGCAGCAAAGGAAGCTCGCGCAGCTACAGAAGAGAGAAAGGTCGCGCCCAGCAGCAGAAGGTCGTGCCGCCTCCATCCCGCCTGGCGCCGCCTCTATGTCACTTTTGTCAATTCGCGCCACCATCCCTGACCTTCTTACTCAAGGTGAATTTTTAGAACCTCCATAAAAGATTACTTTTGTTTCTATTTAGTTGAAGTATCTCAAAATTAGAGTACTAATATACTTAGTTTTATTGATTGTTAGTTAGTAAGTGAATGATTTAGGGTTTTTGATTGTTAGTTTGAATTAGGGATTGTTTGATTGTTAGTTTGTGTTTGTTGCTTGGGAATTGAAAATTTTAATGTTAGGGTTAGCTAGTTTGAATTAAGGTATCTTAGGATTTGTTTGAAATTCGGTATTTCTTGAGTTAATTAGTTTGATTTTGGAATTGTAAGATTAGATTGAATTAGGGTATTTAAGCAGTTGTTTGAATTTGGGTATTATTTGAGTTAGTTTGAATTATTATTGAGATTTTAGGACTAATAGTTTGAATTTGGGATTAGGAATAGCTAGCTAATTTGAATTTAGGATTTTAGCACTAGTTATATTTTGGGATTTTAGGGCTAGTTTGAAT
>NW_026023747.1:0-742 GCF_019186545.1 Solanum stenotomum | reverse complement strand
AGCAACTTTCCAATCTGAGTGACAATGCGCCAAGAGCTTTGGAATTTATGTCCGTGTAAGTTCTTAATTATGGGTGTGAAGTGCACCACATTCATGACTAAGAGGTTGCAAGCCTCTTTTTCATACTCGACTTACTTGTCACTCCTCCAGAACCAAAGGTTATCTCGCATAATGGATTTCCTTTTCAACCGATCGAGTCGAAATACAAACAGCCTGATTCCTTAAGTTGAGGGGATATGTAGGCGGGCTCAGTGTTGAAAACTCAGCTGTATTCCAACATTCACCCTTAATTCTTATTTCTGAGCATTCTGATTTCTTCATAATTCGATATCGGATCGCTTTAGAATTCTTTCAAAATTGTGCGTTAAATCAAGCGTATCGAACTACAAGTGGCCTGAATTCTCATAAAGCCTGAGATATGTAGGAGACCCACTTCCAGGGTTTGGCCATAATTTCTAAAGTCCGTACCAAAAGCCTTTTGCAAAAGATGAAGATGTGGTCGGTCAAAATTGGATTTGTCAATTTCATCTTCCTCGAATTTCTTGCATCAATCCAAGTAAAATGAGGGACAGTTGTTGACACCCAATTTTGACCCTCCCTAATATAAATTAATCATCGAGCTTCCTAAAATCTAAACGATTTGAAATAATTAGCTTTATAAAATTCAAAATAATTTTCAAGTCATTTTATATAATTATGTGTCAAATTAGCAGATTTTATAAATATTTGAAAATCATCTCAA
>NW_026023746.1:0-365 GCF_019186545.1 Solanum stenotomum | reverse complement strand
CCAGCTTATCATACCACTGTCTACTTGCTTGTTTTAAGCCATATAAAGACTTTTTGAGTCTGCAAACCAGGTTGATCCTGTCTACCATAAGACCCTCTGGTAGTGTCATATATACCTCCTCATGTAAATCACCATGAAGAAATGCATTATTGACATCCAACTGGTATAAACTCCATCCCTTCTTCACAGCCAAACAAATCAAGGTTCTCACAGTGGTCATTTTCACCACAGGTGAGAATGTTTCAGTGTAATCAACCCCAGCTTGTACCCTTTAACTACCAACCTAGCTTTGAACCTTTCCACACTTCCATCTGCCTTGTATTTGATTTTGTACACCCATTTGCATCCAATGGCATTTTTCCCTG
>NW_026023745.1:0-681 GCF_019186545.1 Solanum stenotomum | reverse complement strand
ATATGGATAATCAGCAACCACCCTTGTACTGGGTATTTTCTCCTTTCCCTTCTTGCATTTAATGAATCTGTCAATCTTCAATGCAACATCCAACCACCCCGCATTCAATGCCAACTCAGGAATAATTATGCATGACCTTCCCCCTCTATATATTGTTATGATGCTTATGAACCTCCCATGTATATTATGTTTTCTCGTGCAAAAATGCACTGCCTCTTTCTCAGCTAATTTCCACCTCCTTGTCTCCTTCTTTTTCTCTTTGGATGCTTCTCTTAGACAGAGACAGATCCATTCCAACACCTTTCTACTCATGGACGATCTGTGCATCATCCTTCTGCTTCTCTCTACCCATTCATACCATTCAGCTTTCTCAGTTTCCCATCTGGTGATATCAAAAGACTTGAAACCAGCATTGAAATAGATTCGATTTTCCTCCATCCTACTAATGGGTGATTTATCAATAATCACAGTGGGTGATTATTGTTGGCTATTAAAAAAAAAGGCTGATTCCGGTGGAGGATGCCGGAAAAGATGGGTTCCTCTCTCCTAAGAAGTAGGAGAGAGAAAAAAGCATTGGGAACTGTGTCTGGGAGTGTTTTTTTTGTGTTCTTGACAATAAAGATGACAATTTATTTATTAATAAATTAATAAAAAACCCTAACATGAGCGTTCAGGGAAATT
>NW_026023744.1:0-287 GCF_019186545.1 Solanum stenotomum | reverse complement strand
AATTTCACAAGCGCAATTAACAAATTTTGAAGGAGAAATGAAATTGAACTTTTTCATAGATGTAAAAGGCATATGTCCCAACCTAATGTGCCATAAGTTCACACTAGATTGGGAACTTACAGGAATTGGAAAAACACTAGAAACTGAAATACATTGTTTAGGCAGAATACTAGAGAAACTAGACTTAAAGAAACTCTTGGAATGGTTGATAGAAGAATTCAGAATATAGACTCCATCCTTAGCTTCACCAAGAACCAGAGGGGTCTTCACTGAAGGGTCCTGTAGAA
>NW_026023743.1:2287-49026 GCF_019186545.1 Solanum stenotomum | reverse complement strand
TTTGCTGATTATCATCTAACCTTGAAGAGCAGCAAAAATCTCGTAATTTGTTGTCTTAAGCTGAACCCATCTTGGTATACTGATAAATTCATGGGTTTTTTGATAAGTTTCGGTCCTACTAGACTGGACGCAAGATTAGAAGCTACATTGGTCTGCAAGTCTGACCCTGAAAGAAAATATTCCTTGGAGTATAACTACATCCCTTAATATTCGAGGTTCGAGTATCCTTTCATTTGTTGTGCCTATATACCATTTGAAACATTGTGGCATGCTTCTGACAATAAAGAAGGGAAGAACCCAAATGATTATTACATGTTGGAGGTACCTGAAGTGTGCAAGGAAGAACTATGCTGGGGAATTCACCTGGAGTATGAAAAGGAAGCAATGAGTGATGCAAAGGTCTGTTTATGACTTGTTTTACATCACAATTTTCAAATATTTTTCTGTCTTTCTTAAATTTTGTATTCAACCAAACATGTATCATAAAAATGGTATGGAAAGTGTATGTTCTACATTGTTGGTACAATTTGTATGTACCCTTCTCAAATGAAAATTAATAATATACCAGGAATTTGTATCGATGATAGATGGATGAAATTTTTATTTATAATGTTGGTGTTTGAGTGGGAAACAACTTCTCTACCTTTACTAGGTAAGGGTAAAGTTGCGTACATACCATCTTCCTAAGATCCCTTTATATGTAAAAGGTAATTTGGATTTGGAGAGACATTTTTAATTTGAAAAATAATACTATTAAAAATAATTGGATTTTAGTATATCATTTGTGAAGCTGATATAGGGCTTCTATAAGATCTGCATAGCCATAAAAAGTAGAAGTAGTATTTCTGTTTATGATGTGTTTGCTGCTAATTGACTCTCAAGTATACGGTGATATTGTTGCATAGAATTTGTATATATAATGTAAATATAAAAACGGGATGCTCCATTGTGAGTTGAGAAAACTTCCGTAGCTCAATAAGCAAATTGAAGCCTATAAATTCTTTTTAAATTTACATAAACACTTTAAAACTATTCTGAATCCAAACAGGCTCTTATATACCTCAATAGTTAGCTTTTGGGTGTGGTTCTCCCAGGTCAGTCTTTGTTTTCTGCTTTTTCTTCTAAATTATTACGAAATTTTTCTTCAATTTCTGGACAATTCCTCAGGTAGGACAACAAATTTATATCATTTACAGAAAGGTATGATTAAGTTAAAATGGGGAAAACTTATATTTGTCCCCAATTTGCTGCTCATTTGTTTAATTTTCTACTGCAATACTGCAAAAGGGTACAATGATATGTCATGAATTAGAAAGATGATAACAAGTTTTCTACAGAGGCTTGGAATAATGAAAAAAGGTAAAGTCTAGTCTTTACAATAAAATCAGTAAAAATATAAAGACTTTTAGTTTTTTCTTTGCCTTTTTTGGTGTAAGGGTCAAGTTATGTCTTCTTGTCTGTTTCAGTTCTCTTTAATTTCCCACAATAATGAAAAAGGTACAATTTTATGAGTTCTTTAATATAAAGACTAGGAATAGTGAAGTATTTGTCTTTTCTTTCTTTATTACCAGGTTGGTCTACTCCCCCTTTCTCACTCTTTTTGACCAAATTATGCATTCACATTGCTGAGAAATAATTTTGCCAATTGGACTTCAAATATTGCTCTTTATTAAGCAGCACAACATTGAACAATTTTATTTTCTCACCATATACCTAAAGCTGAGAACTTGCCTGTTAGTCTTTAGCAATATTCTTCAACAATGTCTCATGCTTCTTCTTCCAAAGTGTGCAAGTACGATATCTTTTTGAGTTTTAGAGGTGAAGATACTCGTAGAAACTTTGTAAGTCATCTATATAAGGCTCTGGAACAAAGAGGAATCCGCACTTTTAAAGATGATGAGCGACTAGAAACCGGAAAATCAATTTCTGAAGAACTTTTGAAAGCCATACAAGAGTCTAAATTTGCTATAGTGATATTTTCAAAAAGCTACGCAACCTCAAGATGGTGCTTAGAGGAGCTTGCACACATCATAAAGTGTAAAAAGGAATTGGAGCAGATTGTGATTCCAGTCTTCTATGATGTGAGTCCATCAGATGTACGCCATCAAAATCCCCCTTTCGCTGATTCATTTTCCCAACACGAGGTAAAATACAAAGATGCTATGGAGAAGGTTCAGAGATGGAGGGGTGCATTTGTGGAGGCAGGGAAAATATCAGGCTATCATTTACTTAATCTCTTTATCAAGCGCGAAAAAGGACCAAACTTTTAGCTACAATTCCACACAATCATCAGCTATACTTTTACCGAAAAAGGAAAACAGAGACGTATATGATTGTTTGATGATGTAATTAGATTTTAAAATGTTATAATTCATAATAAACATTATTATGTGTTTGTTTTAGATATTAGTCTATGACAAGACTTTGCTTTTATATTTACTTACTCTGAGATTATTTTCCACTGTAATATAGGGATGAGGCAGAGTGCATCAAGAAACTAGTTGATGACATATTTCCAAAGTCACTTCAAATTATTTCACCTTTCCCGGAAAGCTTAGTGGGTATGAAATCTCAGGTTGAGAAAGTAACCTCATTATTAGATATGGAATCAAATGATGTTCGCTCTATTGGTATTTGGGGTATGGGCGGCCTCGGTAAAACAGAAATTGCAAATGTTCTACATCAAAGATACCGTCATCAATTTGAAGCTGTTTGTTTTCTTGGTGATGTTGGAAAACTTCATCAGAAAAATGGACTAACATGGCTACAACAAGTCGTCATTTGCAAGCTCTTGGGTGAAAAATTGACTCTAACTAGTGAGCATGAAGGGATGAATATTTTAAAGAAAATGCTTCGCTGGAAGAAAGTTCTGTTCATCATCGATGACGTAAACCATCAAGAACAGTTGGAATTTTTGGTTGGAGAGCCAGAGTGGTTTGGTAGGGGTAGCAGAATTATTTTAACAGCAAGAGACAAGAACCTGTTAATCAGTCACGTTGGGGATAACGTGTATGAAGTCCAACTATTATCTGAGGATGAAGCACTTGAATTGTTCAGTAGACATGCTTTTAGAGAAAGATCACCAAAAGAAGATTTTATGGAACTTCGAGAGAAGTGGTGAAGCATGCTGGTGGACTCCCTTTAGCTCTTAAAGTTTTGGGTTCTTCATTTTACGGACGAGACAAAAAGCACTGGAGACACATAATTGATCGGCTGAAGAGAATCCCTCACAATGATATTGTGAATTGAAGAAAACATTTAATTACATTTCAAAATATCTAAATGATTTTGTTGTCACATATATTGGTCAAATAGTTGCGGTACAAAACAATAAATCTATTGTGATATACCTTTTTTCTGTAATTCATCTTCACTAACCATATGCTATTATGTATTATGAACATTCTGAAGTGAAGAAAACATTTAATTACATTTCATCCATGTGTTAAATTTGAAACGACAAAAGGATGCAAGTATGGAACCATAAAAAGCAAATATATCACAGAATTAGTAGAGATATTGACATTATGTTTTTTTTTTTTCTTTTCTATGGAAACAGAAATTGAGCAATTTGGATCTAAGGGAAAACTTTGGGTTAGCAAACCCCTAATTTTGGTGATATGCCAAACTTAAAGAAACTAATTTTAGATAGGTGTTCGAAATTGACATAATGTATTATAAGTGTATTTAAATGTATGACAGATGTATTATTCATTAATAAAATTTGTTTTATATGTGTTTTATAAATTGTTTTATCTAATATGTATTAAAACTGTATTACCGATACAAATAACAACAATAATATGGGGTCTGAAGAGGATAGAGTATATGCAGGCTTTGCCATTACCTCGTAGAGGTAGATATGTTGTTTTTGAAATACAATAAACAACGTATGACACGAACCACAAGGGTACAACTCATACTACAACATGCATTAATAAGCATACACCTTAGCAAGGCAAGACAAGCCTATATCCCTAGTAACCTATTATTAATCATTTCTTCCTATCCAGAGTCATGCCCTTAGTAATATAAAGTTGCATCATGTCATCTCTCCCAATACTTTTTCGATCTACCCATTCTTCTCCTCATACACCTGTACATTCAGGCTCTCATATATCCACTACACATGCCCAAATCATCTCAGTTTCTCTTCCCTCATCTTAACGGCCACTTAGATCACTCCCACTTTCTCCCAAATGCAAAAAAAAAAATAGTTTTGAAAAAATTCTTTATTTCCATTCACTCTTTTTTCTTTTTTAATTCTTATATTACACTAATAATAAAAGAAAAAAAATATAAAAATAAGAAACTCAAATAATGACAAGTAAATAGATTATAAGAGAGATATTTAAAACTCAAATTAAGCATTGAATCAAAGAAGTCAAAAAAAATTATATGTGAGAAAGAACAAATATACTCTTAACTTTGCTAAAATAATTATATATATCCTACACGAATCTTTAAAAAATAAAAATTAATATTTTCATTAGCATTAGAGGAAAATGACATATGTGAGCCTTTTTTTATAACTAGTTTTTGGACACGTGCTTCTCACGTGTGTTCCATACAAGTAGTTCATACAAAATAAATCATATTAAAAATACATTGTAATGAATAATAGAATAAAGTGAAAAAGTACAAGCTAAAATAAATGAATAGTCAGCTTATATTCAAATGACTTCTTCGTTGAACAATATTAGATGATTAAATATTATTTGAAACTACAAAATTCAACAACTAAATTTATCTAGATAGGTAAAATGTATAATGAATTATATTTTGAGCAACATTTTGTATTGATATATTACATGATACTCTTTCATAAGTAATGTTCTTGATGTGTATTCCATTTGTTGTTTTGATTACCGATTTTAACGGTTAGAGTAGTTTCATTCATCCACTTATAATTATATAATTAGGAGAACATTAATAAACATATATCACCAAAATATTATATATGAATACCTGTTCTTTTTCATTTATCCACTGTTAGTTGTACATATTCTTGATTTATGAATTCATTTATATAAGGTGATCATTGAGCATAATTTGATGGAATAGATAAGATCATTCATTATCAATTAAGTTAGGTAACTAAAGAAAACCAAAAGTTTTATTGTTGGAGACGAAAAGACTTAAACTATGATACAATGTTCTTTCCAACCTCCAAACTATATATACGTATAGCCATTGTTATGAGATTTATACATTGCAAGTACAAAAAACCTAAGAAAAAGAATGAACAAAAATTACACAAGAAAATGTTTTGTTGAGAAAACATTGTATTCTAAATTACTACATATTAAGATAATATGCTATAATAAGTATTGATAGATGAACAAATATAACAGGTGGAAGCTTCAATCAAACTAATAAATGTTGGAATGTGAAAAGGTTGTATTATAATTAATATTGAGGAAATTTGCTACTATAATAATTACTGGCAGATGAACCATCTATTACTTATTCGGTTCAATGCAAATGATTATTAATAAATTTTATATTTTAAAATTATAGTTGCCGGACTTTTAATGTTATCTTTATATAATTAAAATATTAAGTATTATTTATTAAGATATTTGATTAAATTTATATTTAATATTGGGATAAAATGATAATTCAACTTTTCATTTTAGAGTTTTCCACTTATAATAATATATGATGATGAAGAGTAATAAAAGACTTTTGTATATATATAACAGTGACATTAAAGATATATGTTAAAAGGTATATCATACCCATTTTCATGTCATGAATTAGGAAGATGATAACAAGTTTCCTATATAGGTCTGGAATAATGAAAAAAGGTGAAGTCTTTACAACAAAATGATGATCTAACCCTTCAGATGTTATTTATTTTCTTAACTACAACAACTTTGTCAATTGTTATGAATCAGTCTCAAATCCATTATTTTAACTGCAATTTGTTTTTCTTTGTCTTTCTCAACATTTCCTTTTTGACTAAATCAGGTCTACTCCCCTGTTTAGCCTTTTAATTTCTCACAAATAATGAAAAAGGTACAATTTTGTGAATAGTGAAATAGGTGAAGTCTTTAATATTAAGCTGAGAATTTGCTTTGTCTTTTCTTTCTTGTTGACCAGGTTGTTTTAATTTTATATAGTAACAGATGAATGGAAGTTTCCCCATACACCAAATTATGCATTCACAACAAATATATTTTCTCAACATATACCCAAAGCTGAGAACTCCTCTGTTGGTCTTTAGCAATATTCTTCAAAAATGTGTCGGGCTTCTTCTTCCAATATTTGCAAGTACGATGTCTTTTTGAGTTTTAGAGGTGAAGATACACGTAGAAACTTTGTGAGTCATCTGTATAATGCTCTGGATCTAAGAGGAATCCGCACTTTTAAAGATGATAAGCGACTAGAAACAGGAAAATCAATTTCTGATGAATTTTTGAAAGCCATACAAGAGGCCAGATTCGCTGTCGTAATATTTTCAAAAAGCTATGCATCCTCAAGATGGTGCTTAGAGGAGCTTGCACATATCATAAAATGCAAGAATGAGCTCAGGAGAGTAATAGGATCTTAGTTTAGTTAAGGTGTGTCTCTAAAATTTCGATCATAGTCTAGGGGGTAATATAATATGAGGTCTGAAGAGGATAGAGTGTATGCAGGCATTACCACTACCTTGTAGAGGTAGATAGGTTGTTTCCGAAATACAATAAATAACATATGACAAGAACCACAAGGGTACAACTAGTACTACAACATGCATTAATAAGCATACACCTTAGCAAGGCAAGACAAGCCTATATCCCTAATAATCTATTATTCACTTCTTCCTATCTAGAGTCATGTCCTCAGTAATATAAAGTTGCATCTCTCCCAATACTTTTTCAATCTACCCATTCTTCTCCGCATACACCCTTATAACCATGCTCTCGTACATCCACTGCACATGCCCAAATCATCTCAGTTTCCCTTCCCTCATCTTGACGGCCATTGAGGTCACTCCCAATTTCTCCCAAATGCAAAAAATAATAATAGTTTTTTTAAGAAAATTTTCTTTATTTGCATTCACTCTTTTTTCTTTTTTATTTCTTATATTTTACACTAATAATAAAAGAAAAAAAATAAAAATAAGAAAATCAAATAATGATAAGTAAATAGATTATAAGAGAGATATTTAAAACTCAAATTAAGCATTAAAGAAGTCAAAAAAAATTATAGGTAAGAAAAATCAAATATATTCTTAACTTTGCTAAAATAATTATATATATCCTACACGAATCTTTAAAAAGTATAAAATAAAAAATAAAATTTAAAAATTAATATTTTCATTCGCATTAATGGAAAATGGTATATGTGAGCTTTTTGTTTTTTTAATGATGAAGAGTAAAAGATATATGTCAGTCAATTTTTAAAAGGTATATGTTATACAATTTTTAAAAGGTATATATCATTCTCATTTTCTCTTTTTGGGCTTAAAAAGTATTTTGCCTTTGGACTATCTCCAACCCAACACTAAATTTTACATCAAATTCTAAATTTGGTGTAAGATTTGGTGTTTTGAGCTTCAACCCACACCAATTTTTACACCAAATTTGGTGTGTGAATAGTGTTACACCAAATTTGGTGTAACATAATTCATCACACCATTTCACTTTTTGAATATTTTAATATTATTTCATTATACAAACTTTTAATTAAACATTATATAAATGGTATGTTTAATTAAATCTCTTGTATATTTAATTTTTTTTTATGTAATATTTTTATAATATTAATTTTAGATATAAAATTTAGCTTTTTTATAAATTAATTTTTTATATATGACTTTTTAAAAAAATTAAATTTATGTTAATTCTACTATAAATTATAATTGGATATAACTACAATTAACCTTCACAAAAATTAAAAATGCAAACATTGCTTATTTTGAACTACGTAATGCATTAATAGAGCATTTATGGGAGCACCGTAGTGATCTTGAAAGTTGAATATTTAT
The DNA here is from genome assembly GCF_019186545.1 of Solanum stenotomum. Taxonomy (NCBI): domain Eukaryota; kingdom Viridiplantae; phylum Streptophyta; class Magnoliopsida; order Solanales; family Solanaceae; genus Solanum; species Solanum stenotomum. The sequence continues at coordinate 41,051 of NW_026023743.1, read as the reverse complement.
GTAGAATTTAAAATAATTTTTTTCAATTATGTAATGTTTATTTAATTGTATTTCATTAATGATTTCACTTTTATTTGTATTATCCATTATTATGTATATAATGTATAATATGGGAGCACCATAGTGATCTTGAAAGTTTAATTTGTCAGTGCAATACTGAAAAAGGCTACAATTATATGTCATGAATTAGGAAGATGATAACAAGTTTCCTACAGAGGCTTGGAATAATGAAAAAAAGTAAAGTCTAGTCTCTACAATAAAATCAGTAAAAATATAATTTTAGTTTTTTCTTTGCCTTTTCTGGTATAAGGGCCAAGTTATGTCTTCTTGTCTGTTTCAATTCTCTTTAATTTCCCACAATAATGAAAAAGGTACAATTTTATGAGTTCTTTAATATAAAGACTAGGAATAGTGAAGTCTTTGTCTTTTCTTTCTTTTTTACCAGGTTGGTCTACTCCCCCTTTTTCACACTTTTTGACCAAATTATGCATTCACATTGCTGAGAAATAATTTTGCCAATTGGACTTCAAATATTGATCTTTATTAAGCAGCACAACATTGAACAATTTTATTTTCTCACCATATACCTAAAGCTGAGAACTTGCCTGTTAGTCTTTAGCAATATTCTTCAACAATGTCTCATGCTTCTTCTTCCAAAGTGTGCAAGTACGATATCTTTTTGAGTTTTAGAGGTGAAGATACTCGTAGAAACTTTGTAAGTCATCTATATAAGGCTCTGGAACAAAGAGGAATCCGCACTTTTAAAGATGATGAGCGACTAGAAACCGGAAAATCAATTTCTGCTGAACTTTTAAAAGCCATAGAAGAGGCCAGATTCGCTGTCATAATATTTTCAAAAAGCTATGCAACCTCAAGATGGTGCTTAGAGGAGCTTGCACACATCATAAAGTGTAAAAAGGAATTGGAGCAGATTGTGATTCCAGTCTTCTATGATGTGAGTCCATCAGATGTGCGCCATCAAAATCCACCTATCGCCGGTTCATTTTCCCAACATGAGGTAAAACACAAAGATGATATGGAGAAGGTTCAAAGATGGAGGGATGCATTTGTGGAGGCAGGGAAAATATCAGGCTATCATTTAATAAATTTCAAGTAAGCTTTCTTCTTCTTTTTCCGGTTTCTCTTTATCAATAGGAAAAAGGGCCAAACTTTTTAGCTACAATACCACACAATCATCATCTATACATTTACCCAAAAGCGAACAAATATCCTAGGAAAGCAGAGATGTAATTAGATTTTGAAATGTTATAATTCATAATAGTCTTTGCTTTTCTATTTATTTACTCTGAGATTATTTTCCACTATAATGTAGGGATGAGGCTGAGTGCGTCAAGAAATTAGTTGATGACATATTTCCTAAATCACTTCAAATTATTTCACCTTTCCCGGAAAGTTTAGTGGGTATGAAATCTCAGGTTGAGAAAGTAACCTCATTATTAGATATGGAATCAAACGATGTTCGCTCTATTGGTATTTGGGGTATGGGCGGCATCGGTAAAACAGAAATTGCAAATGTTCTACATCAAAGATACCGCCATCAATTTGAAGCTGATTGTTTTCTCGGTGATGTTGGAAATCTTCATCAGAAAAATGGACTAACATGGCTACAACAAGTCGTCATTTGCAAGCTCTAATTGACTCTAACTAGTGAGCATGAAGGGATGAATATTTTAAAGAATATGCTTCGTTGGAAGAAAGTTCTGTTCACCATCGATGACGTAAACCATCAAGAACAGTTGGAATTTTTGGTTGGAGAGCCAGAGTGGTTTGGTAGGGGTAGCAGAATTATTTTAACAGCAAGAGACAAGCACCTGTTAATCAGTCACGTCGGGGATAATGTGTATGAAGTCCAACTATTATCTGAGAATGAAGCACTTGAATTGTTCAGTAGGCATGCTTTTAGAGAAAAATCACCAAAAGAAGATTTTTTGGAACTTTCAAGGCAAGTGGTGAAGTATGCTGGTAGACTCCCTTTAGCCCTTAAAGTTTTGGGTTCTTCATTTTACCGACGAGATAAAAAGCTCTGGAGACACATAATTGATCGGCTGAAGAGAATCCCTCACAAGGATATTCTAGGAAAGCTTAGGCTTAGTTTTGATGGTCTGGATAAAGATGAGAAGGAATTATTTCTGGATATTGCATTTCTAGAGTTTGCAGGCTTGAGTGGATATGATTTTTATCTTTGTGTGAAATCAGTAATGAGAGACCCGAGTCGTGGTTTTCTAGTAGATTGCCTTGTCGAAAAATCTCTATTATCCATGGACCTGTATAATAGTATTGTGATGCATAATATGATAAGAAAAATGGGAGAAAATGTCATACGGGAAGAGTATGCTAACAGCAGAATATGGCTTCCCGAGGAAGTTTGTGACCTTTTTACAGGAAAGTTGGTAAGCAATATTTAATGTAATTAATAATTTCGTAAGCTCATAGTTAATTTTTTTTGTTTCATTTTTATTTTTTAGCCATTAAATATATGTTTCATTATTTACAGATAGCAGAAAAGGTGGAAAGTCTATATATCCCAAACGATTACTATTATGAAGATGATTTTGTCGATTATAGCAATATTTTCAAGAGGATGCAAAGCTTNAAGCACTTGAATTGTTCAGTAGACATGCTTTTAGAGAAAAATCACCAAAAGAAGATTTTATGGAACTTTCAAGACAAGTGGTGAACCATGCTGGGGGGCTCCCTTTAGCTCTTAAAGTTTTGGGTTCTTTATTTTACAGACGAGACAAAAGGCACTGGAAACCCATAATTGATCGGCTGAAGAGAATCCCTCACAATGATATTCTAGGAAAGCTTAGGCTTAGTTTTGATGGTCTGGACAAAGATGAGAAGGAATTATTTCTGGATATTGCATTTCTTGATATTGCATGCTTGAGTAGATATGATTTTGATATTCGTGTGGAACTAGTACAGAGATATGTGAGTCGTGGTTTTCTAATAGATTACCTTATCGAAAAATCTCTGTTATCCATCGACCTGAATAATAGTATTGTGATGCATAATATGATAAGAGAAATGGGAGAAAATGTCATACGGGAAGAGTACGCTAACAGCAGAATATGGCTTCCCGAGGAAGTTTGTGACCTTTTTAAAGGGAAGTTGGTAAGCAATATTTAACAAAATTAATAATTTTGTAAGCTCGTAGTTCTATTAATCTTTCTTGTTTCATTTTTATTTTTTAGCCATTAAATATATGTTTCATTATTTACAGATAACAGAAAAGGTGGAAAGCCTATGTATCCCAAAAGGTTACTATTTTGAAGATGATCTTGTCGATTATAGCAATATTTTCAAGAGGATGCAAAGCTTCAAAATACTCATAGTTGGTGATGGAGCTTTTAGCACAAATTGCGCTATCACTTATCTTCCTTCCAGCCTGAGGTTTATTGATTGGCGGGGGTATCCTTCAATTTCATTGCCAGAGAGCTTTGAACCATCACAGCTCGCTGTGCTTTGTTTATGTGAAAGTAGGCTTGTTGAACTTTGGCCAATATCAAAGGTAACACTCTCTTACAAATATTAGACATCAACTGGAGTTGTTGCAAAGTTCTTGTACAGAATAATGGAATAATAATTCTGAACAAATAGTTGTAATTATAGAACATCATGTATATAATGAGGTTGAAACAAATGCTTTGATAGGTCAATGCATGTAAATTAATCCATCCATGATTTAAATGCTACTTTAAATAAATGTTCTGATATACACAATTAACACCAAATTTTTATTTATTTTTGGTTATCAGTCACTTGAAAGTTAAAATTTTGTTCTTACAAGTACAAACTTCATCACAAAATTAAATATATAATCTCTCCCTCTCTCTTTTCATCACCTTTCTTTTCCCAATTAAATCTTCAACATATTTAGGTGGAACCTAACTTTGTTGACATTCACGATATAAATGAAGTACTTCATCACAGTCGTAATGTATAGTAATTTACTTCTTGCAATTATATCTACCTAATAAAGAACTTGCAAGCGCACCCAAGGGTGTGTACTAGGTGTCAAAGAAGTGGATTGAGCGCTATGAAATCTCAGGTTCAAATCCCTGTATTAGTGGAGTGTATTACTAATACTATGGATTTCTAGGTATTAGTAATGCAATTGAATTCAATACATTTATTAGCATGGCTAAAGACTCAATTACCCCTCAAAAGCATTTTTACATCTTTTACACCATAATTGTGGAGGATATTTTTGTAAATAAATATTTTTATACAATGGATACTATTTTTAATACTCCAAACTAAACAATGCATGAGAAATAATCTATACATAACTAATGCAAGCATTACTATACACCCTATTGAGCATTGTTTTTATACACTCTACCAAACGACCCCTAGGTGATTTCTTTCCGTCTGTTCTAGCTTTGGTTGATAGAATTACCTGGGACTCCCTCTTTTCCACATTTTCTTCAGCCTTCAATGATCATAACAACCTTCTCTTCTCTTTTTTTTTTCCCATAAAATATTTCTATTAGGAGTACTACTTAAGTTAACTAGTTTTTCGTTTTTTTTAAATGAATACAGAAATTGAGCAATTTGAAGGATTTGGATCTAAGGCAAAGCCTTGGGTTAACAAAAACCCCTAATTTTGGTGATATGCCAAACTTGGAGACACTAGATTTAAGGGGGTGTGTGAATTTGGAAGAGGTCCATCCCTCTCTTGGACACTGCAGAATGCTTACTTATTTGAGTTTGGATGGTTGTAGCAAACTTAAGAAGCTTCCAAAATTTGTCTGCATGGATTCTCTTGAGGAACTCTATCTCAGTAAATGCACAAGCTTACAAGAATTTCCAGAAATCTGTGGAGATATGCGGCGCTTATCAATACTCTCTCTAGAATCCCCCTGGATAAGAAGCTTACCCCCGTCTCTTAGCGGCATTAGAGAGTTGCATTTGGCTGGTTGTGAAATTCTTGAAAGTATTCCAGACACTATTCAAAATCTTAGTTTTCTCGAAATTTCAGATTGCAATAAACTTGCAACACTGCCAAACAGCCTCTTTGAATCACAGCAATTGGAAGATCTTGAAATACACCGATGTTCTGGATTGGTAAAGCTCCCCTCATCTCTTGGAGTTCAAAAGAATCTCCTTGGGTTAGTGATAGATAGATGTGAGAACTTAAAGCTTCCAAGCTCTATTCAGATGGAATCCCTTGAAGATCTCACGATATCTAATTACCCAAAATTAGATACATTTCCACAAATCAATGGAGATACGCATTGCTTGTCAGAACTGAGTCTGAATTCTACTGGGATAAGAGAAGTGCCTTCATCCATTGGGAATCTGAGCGGCCTCACTCAGCTAAATCTGGATGGTTGTGAAGATCTTGTAAGTCTACCAGACAGCATCTGTAATTTGATGAATCTTGAATGGCTTTCCCTCAGAGGCTGCAAAAAGCTAGAGAAGCTTCCAGAAAACATTTGTTATTTGCAAGAGTTAGATATGCTTGAGGATTTAGGATCTTTGGACTTTTTGGAAAAATTGGATTCAAGTGGAAGCAATATTTCTTGTTTACCAAAAAGCTTCAAAGGATTACGCCTTTGGTCTCTGGACGTACAATTCTGTCAGAATCTTAATGAACTGCCATCAGGAGAGCTACCCCCAACTTTAGAAGTGCTATTTGCAGATTATCATTTAGCCTTGAAGAGCATAAGAGATCTAGTAATTAATTGTCTTAAGCTGCATAGGATCGTAATATCAGACTGTGGAGCCGATTCAAGTGAACAAGTTAATGTGTTCCTACAGCATTTTCTCAGGACATGCATCCAGGTTTTTATCTCATATATGAATGTTGAATATTCTCGTCAAATTGATTTCTAGTAGTAGTAATAATAATTTCTATTCTATTGCATGCAGTGTGACTTCCATCAAAGGGATTATTTTATCATTTCTTTTCGTGATCAAGTCAGAATTCCAGAGTTTTTCAATTATCATCAGTTGATAAATCAAAAAAAGATCTCAATTGATCTGAACCCATCTTGGTATACCGATAAATTCATGGGTTTTTGGTTATGTTACGGTGCTACTGAACGGGACAAAACATTAAAAGCTACATTGATCAGCAAATCTGACCCTGAAAGAAAATATTCCTTGGAGTATAACATCATCTATCGATTATTTCTGTTAATGTATCCTTCCATTTGGTTCTTGTACATGCCATTTGAAACATTGTGGAATGGTTCTGGCAATAAAGAAGGGAAGAATCCAAATGATTATTACATGTTGGAGCTATCTAGGGAAGAAGTATGCTGCTGGGGAATTCGCCTGGTGTATGAACAGGAAACAATGAGTGATAGTGGTCATAGAAAAAAGAAAAGAAGAAGCAATGAGTGAGGCAAAGGTCTGTTTATATGTAAAAGGTTGTTTGGATGTGGAGAGACATTTTTAATTTGAAAATTAATACTTCTTAAAAATAATTGAGTCCTATGGGAAAGGGTATGCGATTTTTAGTTGGTGTTTGTCCATATAACTTGTGTTCGTTAGTTTTCCTTTTTAAAAAAATAAAAATTAATGTATGAACATTGATTTTTTTTTGAGATTTTTTTTAAATGTATTTTTACATGAATAATAACCGACGGAAGTGCTTCAATATTCTTGTTTAAACATTTAATTAAATTAAATAATATCATGTATTTTTGTTTTTTTCATATCATCCCGGCTATCTTGATTTAACACAAATACTCGCTTTCTAATTTTTAATTTAATTCAATACGGATCATTTTAAAAAAAATGCATCTTCAATAGGAGTAAAAAAAAAGCTTGTTTATTGCTAATAAACACTATTAAAGAAAACGCTAAACTCCGTCAGCTTGTCAAGAATCTTTGTTCCATTTTCCTCTTGATCAAGATAAACCTAAAAATGATATATCTGACCAAATAAGCTCTTATAAACCTCAATAGTTAAGAGTGCGGTTCTCTTCTTTTCTGCTTATATCTTTGATGAGGTCAGTTTTCTTTTCTGCTTTTTGTGTGTTTTTTTCTAAATTATTACGATTTTTTTCTTCAATTTCTGGGAAATTTCTCAGTTAGGGCGACGAATTTATATCAATTTTCCGAAAGGTATGATTAAGTTAAGATTTAAATTTATGCCCCAATTTGGTGCTCATTAGTTTAATTTGTCAGTGCAATTATATGTCATGAATTAGGAAGATGATAACAAGTTTCCTACAGAGGTTTGGAATAATGAAAAAGGTAAAGTCTTTACAATAATATCAGTAAAAATGTAATGACTTTAGTTTTTTCTTTGCCTTTTTTGGTGTAAGTCTTCTTGTCTGTTTTTATACTCTTTAATTTCTCACAGTAATGAAAAAGTTAACATTTTATAAGTTGAAATAGGAAGATGATAACAAGTTCCTCATAAAGACTAGGAATAGTGAAAATGGTGAAGTCTTGTTCTTTATTATTAAACTGGAAATTTGTCTGTCTTTTCTTTCTTTTTGACCAGGTTGGTCAACTCAACTGTTTCACTCTTTTTGACCAAATTATGCATTCACATAGCTGAGAAATAATGTTGCTAGTTGGGCTGAGAAGTTACCTGTTAGTNGTATAGTAATTTACTTCTTGCAATTATATCTACCTAATAAAGAACTTGCAAGCGCACCCAAGGGTGTGTACTAGGTGTCAAAGAAGTGGATTGAGCGCTATGAAATCTCAGGTTCAAATCCCTGTATTAGTGGAGTGTATTACTAATACTATGGATTTCTAGGTATTAGTAATGCAATTGAATTCAATACATTTATTAGCATGGTTAAAGACTCAATTACCCCTCAAAAGCATTTTTACATCTTTTACACCATAATTGTGGAGGATATTTTTGTAAATAAATATTTTTATACAATGGATACTATTTTTAATACTCCAAACTAAACAATGCATGAGAAATAATCTATACATAACTAATGCAAGCATTACTATACACCCTATTGAGCATTGTTTTTATACACTCTACCAAACGACCCCTAGGTGATTTCTTTCCGTCTGTTCTAGCTTTGGTTGATAGAATTATCTGAGACTCCCTCTTTTCCACATTTTCTACAGCCTTCAATGATCATAACAACCTTCTCTTCTCTTTATTTTTTTCCCCATAAAATATTTCTATTTGGAGTACTACTGATTTATTGTTTTTTTTTTTTTAAAAAAATGAATACAGAAATTGAGCAATTTGAAGCATTTGGATCTAAGGGATAGCCTTGGGTTAACAAAACCCCCTAATTTTGGTGATATGCCAATCTTGGAGACACTGGATTTAGAGAGGTGTTTGAATTTGGAAGAGGTACATCCCTCTCTTGGACATTGCAGAATGCTTACTTCTTTGAATTTGGCTTATTGTGACAAACTTAAGAAGCTTCCAAAATTTGTCTGCATGGAATCTCTTGAGGATCTCGATCTCCGTGGATGCACAAGTTTACAAGAATTTCCAGAAATCTGTGGAGATATGCGGCGCTTATCAATTCTCAATCTAGGATCCCCCTGGATAAGAAGCTTACCCCCGTCTCTTAGCGGCCTTAGAGAGTTGCGATTGGATGGTTGTGAAATTCTTGAAAGTATTCCAGGCACTATTCAAAATCTTAGTGATCTCAGTATTTTCAATTGCAATAAACTTGCAACACTGCCAAACAACCTCTTTGAATCACAGCAATTGAAATATCTTGAAATAGACCGATGTTCTGGATTGGTAAAGCTCCCCATATCTCTTGGAGTTCAAAAGAAGCTCCATTGGTTAATAATAACGAGATGTGAGAACTTAAAGAAGCTTCCAAGCTCTATTCAGATGGAATCCCTTCACTATCTCGTGATAGGTAATTCCCCAAAATTAGATACATTTCCAGAAATCAAAGGAGATATGCATTGCTTGAAGGACTTGACTGTGAAGTCTAGTGGGATAAGAGAAGTGCCTTCATCCATTGGGAATCTGAGCGGCCTTAAATCTCTCCATTTAGAAGGTTGTGAAGATCTTGTAAGTCTACCAGACAGCATCTGTAATTTGATGAATCTTCAACAACTTTTCCTCAGTGGGTGCAAAAAGTTAGAGAAGCTTCCAGAAAACATTGGTGATCTGCAGGAGTTTGATATGCTTGAGGATTTAGGATCTTTGCACTCTTTGGAAAAGTTGGATGTAAGTGGAAGCAATATTTCTTGTTTACCAAAAAGCTTTAAAGGACTCTTACACCTTCAGCATCTGAACATACAATTCTGTCAGAATCTTAATGAACTGCCAGGAGAGCTACCCCCAAATTTAGAGGAGCTATTTGCAGATTATCATTTAGCCTTGAAGAGCATCAGAGATATCGTAATTAATTGTCTTAAGCTGTATAGGTTCGTAATATCAGCCGTCTCAAGTGAACAAGTTAATGTGTTCCTACACCATTTTTTCACGACAGACATCCAGGTTTAAATCTCATATATGAATGTTGAATATTCTCGTCTAATTGATTAATTTCTAGTAGTAATAATAATTTCTATTGCATGCAGTGTGACTTCCATCAAAGGGATTATTTTGTCATTTATTTTCGTGATCAAGTCAGAATTCCAGAGTTATTCGATTATCATCAGTTGATAAATCAAAAAGTGATCTCAATTGATCTGAACCCATCTTGGTATACCGATAAATTCATGGGTTTTTTGATAAGTTATGGTCCTACTAGACTATACTCAGGATTAGAAGTTACATTGGTCTGCAAATCTGACCCTGAAAGAAAATATTCCTTGAAGTATAACCTGTATGGATATTTGATGCTCATCGATCCTTTCATTTGTTGCTGGTACATACCATTTGAAACATTGTGGAATGGAAAAGGCAATAAAGAAGGGAAGAATCCAAATGATTATTACATTTTGGAGTTTTCTCACATGTTCTGGTGGGAGACCAAAGTAGCAGCATGCTGGGGAATTCTGCTGGGGTATGAAGAGGAAGCAATGAATGATACTGGTCATGGAAAAAAGAAAAGAAGAAGCAATGAGTGAGGCAAAGGTCTGTTTATATGTAAAAGGTTGTTTGGATGTGGAGAGACATTTTTAATTTGAAAATTAATACTTCTTAAAAATAATTGAGTCCTATGGGAAAGGGTATGCGATTTTTAGTTGGTGTTTGTCCATATAACTTGTGTTCGTTAGTTTTCCTTTTTTTTAAAATAAAAATTAATGTATGAACAATGATTTTTTTTTTAATGTATTTTTGCATGAATAATAACGGACGGAAGTGCTTCAATTTTCTTATTTAAACATTCAATTAAATTAAATAATATCATGTATTTTTGTTTTTTTCATATCATCCCGGCTATCTTGATTTAACACAAATACTCGCTTTCTAATTTTTAATTTAACTCAAGACGGATCATTTAAAAAAAAACGCATCTTCAATACGAGTAAAAAAAAGCTTGTTTATTGCTAATAAACACTATTAAAGAAAACGCTAAAATCCGACATACTCCGTCAGCTTGTCAAGAATCTTTGTTCCATTTTCCTCTTGATAAAGATAAACCTAAAAATGATACTATCTGACCAAATAACTCTTATAAACCTCAATAGTTAAGAGTGCGGTTCTCTTCTTTTCTGCTTATCTCTTTGATGAGGTCAGTTTTCTTTTCTGCTTTTTGTGTGTTTTTTTCTAAATTATTACGATTTTTTTCTTCAATTTCTGGGAAATTTCTCAGTTAGGGCGACGAATTTATATCAATTTTCCGAAAGGTATGATTAAGTTAAGATTTAAATTTGTGCCCCAATTTGGTGCTCATTAGTTTAATTTGTCAGTGCAATACTGAAAAAGAGTACAATTATATGTCATGAATTAGGAAGATGATAACAAGTTTCCTACAGAGGTTTGGAATAATGAAAAAGGTAAAGTCTTTACAATAATATCAGTAAAAATGTAATGACTTTAGTTTTTTCTTTGCCTTTTTTGGTGTAAGTCTTCTTGTCTGTTTTTATACTCTTTAATTTCTCACAGTAATGAAAAAGTTAACATTTTATAAGTTGAAATAGGAAGATGATAACAAGTTCCTCATAAAGACTAGGAATAGTGAAAATGGTGAAGTCTTGTTCTTTATTATTAAACTGGAAATTTGTCTGTCTTTTCTTTCTTTTTGACCAGGTTGGTCAACTCAACTGTTTCACTCTTTTTGACCAAATTATGCATTCACATAGCTGAGAAATAATGTTGCTAGTTGGGCTGAGAAGTTACCTGTTAGTCTTATATCCTTCAACAATGTCTCATGCTTCTTCTTCCAAAATTTGCAAGTACAATGCCTTTTTGAGTTTTAGAGGTGAAGATACACGTAGAAATTTTGTGAGTCATCTCTATAATGCTTTGGAACAAAGAGGGATCCGCACTTTTAAAGATGATGAGCGACTAGAAACGGGAAAAATCAATTTCTGATGAACTTTTGAAAGCCATACAAGAGTCTAAATTTGCTATAGTGATATTTTCAAAAAGCTATGCATCGTCAAGATGGTGTTTAGAGGAGCTTGCACACATCATAAAGTGTAAAAAGGAATTGGAGCAGATTGTGATTCCAGTCTTCTATGATGTGAGTCCATCAGATGTGTGCCATCAACATCCCCCTTTTGCTGATTCATTTTTACAACATGAGGAAAAATGCAAAGATGATATGGAGAAGGTTCAAAGATAGACGGGTGCATTTGCGGAGGCTGGGAAAATATCGGGGTATCATTTACAAAATTTCAAGTAAGTGATCTTCTTCTTTTCTTCGGGTTTCTCTTTATCAAGAGGAAAAAGGACCAAACTTTTAGCTATATGGTTGTTTGATGATGTAATTAGATTTTAAAATGTTATAATTCATAATAGTTGATTTAAGCTACCTTATGACACCGGGGGTGGGGAGAGCGGGGGAACAACCTTTGTGACACTATTATGTGTTTGCTTTAGATATTAATCTATGACAAGTCTTTCCTTTTCTATTTATTTACTCTGAGAGTATTTTCACTGTAATGTAGGGATGAGGCTGAGTGCATCAAGAAGTTAGTTGATGCCATATTTCCCAAGTCACTTCAAATTATTTCACCTTTCCCGGAAAGTTTAGTGGGTAAAAAATCTCAGGTTGAGAAAGTAACCTCATTATTAGATATGGAATCAAATGATGTTTTCTCCATCGGAATTTGGGGTATGGGCGGCATCGGCAAGACAGAAATTGCAAATATTCTACATCAAAGATACCGCCATCGATGTGAAGCTGATTGTTTTCTTGGTGATGTTGGAAAACTTCATCAGAAAAATGGACTAACATGGCTACAACAAGTTGTCATTTGCAAGCTCTTGGGTGAAAAATTGACTCTAACTAGTGAGCATGAAGGGATGAATATTTTAAAGAAATATGCTTCGCTGGAAGAAAGTTCTGTTCATCCTTGATGATGTAAACCATCAAGAACAGTGGGAATTTTTAGTTGGAGGGTCAAAGTGGTTTGGTAGGGGTAGCAGAATTATTTTAACGGCAAGAAACAAGCACCTGTTAATCAGTCACGTTGGGGATAACGTGTATGAAGTCCAACTATTATCGGAGGATGAAGCACTTGAATTGTTCAGTAGTCATGCTTTTAGAGAAAAATCACCAAAAGAAGATTTTATGGAACTTTCAAGACAAGTGGTGCACCATGCTGGTGGACTCCCTTCAGCTCTTAAAGTTTTGGGTTCTTCATTTTACGGACGAGACAAAAAGCACTGGAGACACGTAATTGATCGGCAGAAGAGAATCCCTCACAAGGATATTTTCGGAAAGCTTAGGCTTAGTTTTGATTGTCTGGACAAAGATGAGAAGGAATCATTTTTAGGTTTAAAGAGGTTTTATTTTCATTATGAAATTAAAAGAAAAGAAATATATATTTGGATTTTAAGACAATTATGTATCTCAAAAGTTCTTTTCCAGATTGGCTACCGCCTTTAATGATCATAACAACCTTATCTTCTCTTTATTTTTTTTTCCTACAAAATATTTCTATTAGGAGTACTAGTTAAGCTCACTGTTCTTTTTTTTTTTTGGAAACAGAAATTGAGCAACTTGAAGCATTTGGATCTCATGGACAGCTGTGAGTTAAGAAAAACCCCTAATTTTGGTGATATGCCAAACTTAGAGACACTAAATTTACACGGTGTGTGAATTTGGAAGAGGTCCATTCCTCATTTGGACATTGCAGACTGCTTACTTATTTGAGTTTGGAAGGTTATCGCAAACTTAAGAAGATTCCAAAATTTGTCTGCGTGGGATCTCTTGAGACTCTCAATCTCCTTGAATGCACAAGCTTAGAAGAATTTCCAGAAATCTGTGGAGATATGCCGCGCTTATCAATACTCTATGTAAAATACCCGTGGATAAGAAGCTTACCTCCATCTTTCAGCAGCCTTAGAAATTTGCAATTGACTGAGTGTGAAGTTCTTGAGAGTATTCTGGACACCATTCAAAATCTTAGAGATCTCAGTATTTCAGGTTTCAATAAATTTGCAACACTGCCAAACAACCTCTTTGAATCACAGCAATTGGGATGTCTTGGTATATACCGATGTTCTGGATTGGTAAAGCTCCCCATATCTCTTGGAGTTCAAAAGAAGCTCCGTTTGTTAGAGATAGATGGATGTGAGAACTTAAAGAAGCTTCCAAGCTCGATTCAGATGAAATCCCTTCAAAAGCTCAAGATATCTAATTCCCCAAAATTAGATACATTTCCAGAAATCGACGGAGATATGCATTACTTGACACAGCTGACTCTGAATTCTACTGGGATAGGAGAAGTGCCTTCATCCATTGGGCATCTAGGAGACCTCGAATATCTGCAATTTGATGAAACTTCGATGTCTTTACCTCGACGGGTGCAACAAGCTAGAGAAGCTTCCAGAAAACATTGGTGATTTGCAAGATTTACATATACTTGATGCGAGCGAAACTGCAATCTCCCAACCACCTCCCTCCATCACTAAGCTTGGCAAACTGTGGAAGTTACGATTCTCACATGAACAACAATTTCAACATTCCTCAAGTTTTGTCTTGAATCAAGTATCAGGTTTATCCTCCTTGACATCACATGATCTTAATAATCACAACATATTGAGTGGACTTCCTGAGGATTTAGGATCTTTGCACTCTTTGGAAAATTTGAATGTAAGTGGAAGCAATATTTCTTGTTTACCAAAAAGCTTCAAAGGACTCTTACACCTTCAGCATCTGAACGTATAATTCTGTCAGAATCTTAATGAACTGCCAGGAGAGCTACCCCCAAATTTAAGGGAGCTATTTGCTGATTATCATCTAACCTTGAAGAGCAGCAAAAATCTCGTAATTTGTTGTCTTAAGCTGAACCCATTTTGGTATACTGATAAATTCATGGGTTTTTTGATAAGTTACGGTCCTACTAGACTGGACGCAAGATTAGAAGCTACATTGGTCTGCAAGTCTGACCCTGAAAGAAAATATTCCTTGGAGTAGAACTACATCCCTGAATATTCGAGGTTTGAGTATCCTTTCATTTGTTGTGCCTATATACCGTTTGAAACATTGTGGCATGCTTCTGACAATAAAGAAGGGAAGAACCCAAATGATGCAAAGGTCTGTTTATGACTTGTTTTACATCACAATTTTCAAATATTTTTCTGTCTTTCTTAAATTTTGTATTCAACCAAACATGTATCATAAAATGGTATGGAAAGTGTATGTTCTACATTGTTGGTACAATTTGTATGTACCCTTCGCAAATGAAAATTAATTATATACCAGGAATTTGTATCGATGATAGATGGATGAAATTTTTATTTATAATGTTGGTGTTTGAGTGGGAAACAACTTCTCTACCTTAACTAGGTAAGGGTAAAGTTACGTACACACCATCTTCCTAAGATCCCTTTATATGTAAAAGGTAATTTGGATTGGGAGAGACATTTTTAATTTGAAAATTAATGCTATTAAAAATAATTGAGTCCTGTTGGAAGGGGTATGAGATTTTAGTATGTCATTTGTGATGCTGATATAGGGCATATATAAGATCTGTTTAGCCATAAAAAGTAGTATTTCTGTTTATGATGTGTTTGTTGTTAATTGACTCTCAAGTATACGGTGATATTGTTCCATAGAATTTGTATATATAATGTAAATATAAAAAGGGATGCTCCATTGTGAGTTGAGAAAACTTCCGTAGCTCAATAAGCAGATAGAAGACTATAAGTTCTTTTTAAATTTACGTAAACACTTTAAAACTATTCTGAATCCAAACAGGCTCTTATATACCTCAATAGTTAGCTTTTGGGTGTGGTTCTCCCAGATCAGTCTTCCTTTTCTGTTTTTTCTTCTAAATTATTACGAAATTTTTCTTCAATTTCTGGACAATTCCTCAGGTAGGGCAACAAATTTATATCAATTTACAGAAAGGTATGATTAAGTTAAAAGGTATGCGTGGCTTATCAATACTCAATCTAGGATCCCCTGGATAAGAAGCTTACCCCCGTCTTTCAGCAGCCTTAGAGAGTTGCGATTGGCTAATTGTGAAATTCTTGAATGTATTCCAGACACTATTCAAAATCTTAGATATCTCAGAATTTCTGATTGCAATAAACTTACAACACTGCCAAACAGCCACTTTGAATCACAGCAATTGGAAGTTGTTGATAAATACGGATCTCTCAGCAGCCTTAGATATTTGGAATTGAATTGTTGTAAAATTCTTGAGAGTATTCTAGACACTATTCGAAATCTTAGTAGTCTCAGTATTTTATGTTGCAATAAACTTGCAACACTGCCAAACAGCCTCTTTGAATCACAGCAATTGGAATATCTTTATATATACGGATGTTCTGGATTGGTAAATCTCCCCTCATCTCTTGGCGTTCAAAAGAATCTCGGTGGGTTAGAGATAGAAAGATGTTTGAAGTTAGAGAAGTTTCCAAGCTCTATTCGGATGAAATCCGTTAAATATCTCAAGATATTTAATTCCCCAAAATTAGATACATTTCCAGAAATCAAAGGAGATATGCATTACTTGAAAAATCTGAATCTGAATTCTACTGGGATAAGAGAAGTACCTTCATCCATTGGGAATCTGCTTAGCCTCACTCAGCTATATCTGAAAGGTTGTGAAGATCTTGTAAGTCTACCAGACAGCCTCTGTAATTTGATGAATCTGGGTGCAAAAGGCTAGAGAAGCTTCCAGAAAACATTGGTGATCTGCAAGAGCTAGTGATACTTGATGCGAGCGATACTGCAATCTCCCAACCACCTTCCTCCATCACTAAGCTTGGCAAACTGTGGAAGTTAATTAGGATTCTCACATGAAAAACAACTTCAATATTCCTCAAATTTCGTCTTGCATCAAGTATCAGGTTTATCCACGTTAAGAGAACTTGATCTTAGTAATCTCAACATATTGGGTGGACTTCCTGAGGATTGAGGATCTTTGAACTCTTTGAAAACACTGAGGGTGTGTTTGGTATGAAGGAAAATGTTTTCCATGGAAAATGTTTTCTTAGAAAACAAGTTGATTTTTAACTTGTTTTCTTATGTTTGGTTAGTGAGTGGAAAACATTTTTTGGAAAACAATTTCTAGTGTTTGGTTGGTGAGTAAGGAATTTTTTTAGGAAAATAATTTTCTATGCTCTTTCACCCCCAACCCCTCCCCACTAGATCTTGATATTTTTCTATTATTTTTACACACACTATCAAATAATCCTTTAGAATAAGATCTCTAATTTTACAATGAATATATTTTATGTATCGAACTGTCGTTTTAATCAAAAAATAACTTGAAAACAGCGCGCCATATATTAGTACATGCTTCTAGCTAACACTATACAGATGAGACTTGAAGTTTTTCACATTATTGTGCACAGTTGCTCATCTCTGTACACCACACACATATTTCAAATGTGCATAGTACAATGAAACACATGCTTGCTCATCCTTATCGAAAGCAAAAGGCCACAATTCATAGATTTACCAAAAAATATCGAATCCAATGCATAAATTCACCAAGTAAAGTCAAATTCAAACACATGAGCAAGTATTTCAGCAAAAAAGCAAGTGAAAGATGAATATTTTGAAGAATTATTGAAAGCATACCTTCGAAATTCTTGTAAACAATCTGTGTACAAAAAATCAGAATTACTGATTTCAATAAACTTTGCAAAAACACGAAGTAACCAAAGTTTAATAAACCAGTAAGAATAGATGAACATAAATTAATTGACAAAACTAAAATCTGTAATAAACGTACCACAATCTGGAAAAACAGAATCAGAAAAAGATCAAGCCCACTGAATGCACAGTGTCCCCTTAAGGAAATTATTCCCCTCTAGTATCCGAGGTTTGATTTGGAATATGTCCTCCCAGGATAGAATGATCTCAATCACCAGTGTATTGATACCCAAAACGCTGGTGTCAGCGAACCACTCAACAGCAGTAAAGTACACGAAGAAATTTTGTGCAGAAGAAGAAGAAGAAATCAGAAAAAATTCGTAAGGAATAAATCTGAAGAATCAATGTATTTATAGGCAAGAGGAACTGGTTCCGAAAGGTTGCAATCCTTTCAGAATCCACACGACCATTCATGAAAGTTGCAACCTTTCAAACGGTCATGGCTGTTTCTGAAAGTTGCAACCTTTCAGAACAGTCACTGCGGGAAATTTAAATAAAACGGGAAAGATTTAAATTAAACGGGTCGCGCGTGGATCCGAGTCGGGTCGGGTCAATTAACTAATTAATTGAATCGGTTAATTAACTAATTAAAACGTTGGCCATTTAATTTAATTTAATTAATTAAATAATTAATTAACTAAAATAATTAAAACAAACTTTGTCCAAAAAATAATCTCTCGATCGATCATTTTTCCAAATCCAAATCCAAAGCCAAAGCCGAGCCGAGCGAGCGACGACGACGACGGCGCGAGGGGGGTCCCTCTTTCCAATCCTTTTAACAATTAATAGGAGTGTTTCTATATTTAAACTCTCCTATTTTTCTTTCCACCACCGATGAGGGACAAATGTCTTTTCAATAAAGCATAAGAGGACTTTTCAAGTTCCCAAATTTTTCCAATTTCCTCTTTCATCTTCCCTCAATTTCCCATTAACTCTTGCTACATACCCAACAATCCCCCACATTAATGGGGAATGGTTATAACATAAGGAATGCACGGACGAGTGTGTACTTTACAAGCAAGAGTCAATTGCATCTGGATAAGTAGGTTTCCCCTTGGACTTTCCGTAGTGAACATATGTCGGATATACTCGATCAATCGGTAGATACGATATCTTTGAACCGTCGAGCTTTGGTGTATACCTAGACAACCATATGTCACACAATTAACCCTTTACCGTTTATGGTTCTTACGATTGTGTTCGTTTCAGCCATAAACATTTCCTGGTTTCATGAGTGTATAAAGAATAGGCTTTTGACATAAAATTCTTTTTGAAGCGGCTTACACTTCACACTCACATAGGTGATTTCTAACTGTGTCATCTCGTAGATACACTATTTGGTCAAATATGCCAAACTTAGCAAATCATTAAAAACTTTAAGCTTTATTAACTCATTAACAAGCCTTAAAGTCTTAACCTTGTTCCTGAACATTGTCTTCATCATGTGAATGGATTGAGTTGATTGACAATGTCGAACCGTCAGTCACAATTTTGTTTTTCTCCTTGAATCTAGCTCTTGGGATCTCCAGTCTGCTAGATAGAGTTACCGCCCTGCTGACTTGTCCTAAGCCGTAAACCCATTCCCTTAGATGATCTTTCAACTGCCTCTCTCACTAGGCCTTTCATTAGTGGATCTGACACATTATCGCTTGACTTCACATAGTCAATTGTGATAATTCCACTAGAGAGGAGTTGTCTTACGGTACTATGTCTCCGTCGTATATGACGAGACTTCCCGTGGTACATAACGCTCTCTGCCCTACCTATTGTTGCTTGACTATCACAATATATGTAAATAGGTCCCACAGGTTTGGGCCAGAATGGAATATCCTCTAAGAAATTTTGGAGCCATTCAGCTTCTTCACCGGCCTTATCTAAGGCAATGAATTCAGATTCCATTGTGGAGCGAGCGATACATGTCTGTTTGGATGATTTCCAAGAGACTGCTCCTCCACCAAGTGTAAACACATAACCACTTGTGGATTTTACTTCATTTGACCCGGCGATCCAATTTGCATCACTATATCCTTTAATCACGGCAGGATATTTATTATAATGCAAAACATAGTGTTGTGTATGCTTCAAATAACCCAACACACGTTTCATTGCCATCCAGTGAGTTTGATTCGGATTACTAGTGAAACGACTCAATTTGCTAATAGCACATGCTATATTTGGTCGCGTACAATTCATAATATACATCAAACTTCCCAACACTCTGGCATATTTCAATTGAGAGTCACTTTCACCTACATTCTTTTGAAATGTAAAGCTTAAATCAATTGGAGTTTTGACAACATTGAAATTCAAGTACTTGAACTTATCCAATACTTTTTCAATATAATGAGATTGAGATAATGCTAGTCCCTGAGGAGTTTTGAGAATCCTGATCCCTAAGATCAAATCAGCAACTCATAAGTCCTTCATATCGAAATTGCTGGACAGCATGCGGTTAGTAGCATTTATATTGTCAATATATTTACTCATTATTAACATGTCATCAACATACAAACAAACAATGACTTCATGATTCGGAACGTTTTTAATGTAAACACACTTATCACATTCGTTAATCTTGAATCCATTTGTCAACATTGTTTGATCAAATTTAGCATGCCATTGTTTGGGTGCTTGCTTGAGTCCATAAAGCGACTTCACAAGTCTGCACACTTTCTCTTCTTTACCAGGAACCACAAACCCTTCAGGTTGTTCCATGTAAATTTCTTCCTCCAACTCTCCATTTAAGAAGGCTGTTTTTACATCCATTTGGTGGATTTTAAGATCATGCACTGCCGCTAGTGCTATTAACATTCTAATTGATGTTATCCTTGTTACTGGAGAGTATGTATCAAAGTAGTCCAGACCTTCCTTTTGTCTATATCCTTTGACTACAAGTCTAGCCTTATATTTGTCAATAGTCCCATCGGCTTTCATTTTCCTTTTAAAGATCCACTTTGATCCTAAAGGTTTATTTCCTGGAGGAAGATCAGCCAATTCCCAAGTATGATTACTTAAAATTGATTCGATCTCACTATTGACAGCTTCTTTCCAATAGATTGACTCAGATGACGACATAGCTGCTTTAAATGTTGGAGGCTCATTTTCAAGCAAAAATGCCACAAAATCTGGTCCGAAAGAAGTGGATTTCCGTTGGCGAGTACTACGCCTAGGATCTTCATTAGGTTGTGCATTTTCCTTTGATTCTTCCCGTGGTCGTTTAGATCTTTCACTTGTCGACTCACATTCAGTTTTATACGGATAAATGTGTTCAAAGAACTCAGCGTTATCTGACTCAATTACTGTATTCACATGAATTTCAGGATTATCAGATTTGTGAACCAAAAACCGGCAGGCCTTACTGTTCACAGCATATCCAATAAATACACAATCCACTGTTTTGGGTCCAATTTTCACCCTCTTAGGTAAAGGAACTTCTACCTTGGCAAGACACCCCCACACTTTGAAATATTTCAAGTTGGGTTTCCTTCCTTTCCATAACTCATATGGAATTGATTGCGTTTTGCTACGGGGTACCCTATTGAGTATCTTGTTAGCCGTAAGGATGGCTTCTCCCCATAGATTTCTTGGTGAACCAGAACTGATTATTAAGGCATTCATCATTTCCTTTAATGTTCTGTTCTTCCGTTCAGCCAATCCATTTGACTGCGGTGTATAGGGTGCAGTAGTTTGATGTATAATACCATATTCCAAACATATCTCAGCAAAAGGAGATTCGTATTCTCCACCCCTATCACTTCGAATCATTTTTATCTTTAGATTCAATTGATTTTCCACTTCATTTTTGTATTGCTTAAATGCATCAATTGCTTCATCCTTACTATTAAGCAAGTATACATAACAAAATCGAGTGCAATCGTCAATAAAAGTTATAAAATACTTTTTCCCACCACGAGATGGTGTCGACTTCATATCACATATATCTGTGTGAATTAAGTCTAAAGGTTTTGAATTTCTTTCAACAGACTTATAAGGATGTTTAACAAACTTACTTTCCACACAAATTTCGCATTTCGATTTATCGCATTTAAAATCAGGCAATACTTCTAAAGTAACCAATTTCCGCAAGGCTTTGTAATTTACATGTCCCAAACGGGCATGCCATAAATCATTTGACTCCAATAAGTAAACAGAAGCAGAATTCTTATTAATACTGTCAACAACCATTACATTCAGTTTGAAGAGGCCCTCAGTGAGGTAGCCTTTTCCTAAGAACATCTCATTCTTACTTATTACAGCTTTGTCACTAACTAGGACACACTTGAACCCGTTTTTAACGAGCAGTGCAGCAGAAACTAAATTCTTCCTAATAGTAGGAACGTGCAGAACGTTGTTCAGAGTCAACACCTTGCCGGATGTCATCTTCAACATTACTTTCCCAGTTCCTGCAATCCTTGCTGTTGCTGTGTTTCCCATGAACAAATCTTCATCAACCTCAGCAGGAGTGTATGTTGCAAAGGCTTCTTTCGCAGAGCAAATATGTCGAGTGGCACCTGAGTCGAGAAACCACTCCTTGGGATTTCCAACTAAGTTGCACTCTGAGATCATTGCACACAGGTCATCTGCATCTTCCATCTCTTCCACGATGTTTGCTTGGCTTTTGCCTTTGCCTTTGTCTTTGTCTTTGTCCTTTCTTGGAGCACGACAGTCAGAAGACTTGTGACCAGCCTTACCACAATTGTAACAGTTGCCCTTGAACTTTTTCTTGGCCTGTTCTGACTTCTGTCCGTTGGACTTCTTTCTCTTCTTGTCTTTTGTAGGAGCTTCTTCAACAATATTAACTCCAATTACTGTCGAACTCTTACGAGACTTCTTTTCGGCGGTTTTGTTATCTTCCTCAATCTTGAGCCGAATCACAAGATCTTCAAGCTTCATTTCCTTACGTTTGTGCTTTAAATAATTCTTGAAGTCATTCCACGAAGGAGGTAACTTCTCGATCATTGCAGCCACTTGAAACGCTTCATTTACTACCATATCTTCAGCAATCAGATCATGGAAAATAAGTTGAAGTTCCTGCACTTGTGATCCAACAGTTTTACTATCTGACATTTTATAGTCTAAAAACTTTGCGACCACAAACTTTTTCAAGCATGCATCTTCTGTCTTATATTTCTTCTCAAGTGCATCCCACAATTCTTTCGAAGTTGTCATTGCACTATAGACATTATATAAGTCATCCTCTAACGCACTCAAAATGTAGCCCTTACATAGGAAGTCTGCCTGTTTCCATGCTTCAATAATCATGAATTTTTCTCTGTCTGGCATTTCAGCAGAAGGCACTGGAGTTACTTCATTGGTAAATTTCTGCAGACCAAGAGTGGTAAGCCAGAAAAATACCCGTTGCTGCCATCCTTTGAAATTCACACCAGAGAATTTTCCCGGTTTCTCTGCTGGTGGTACAGCAGTTCGGGTTGGTGCAGCAACAGCCACCGTAACATTGTCATTAGCCATTTCAGAATCTGTAACAAACAGAAATTGATACAAATGACTCAGTAAGCAATAACTTAAGTTGCAAACTTAACAGGAGTATAAAACCACGAAGGTTTTTCTCTCCACCAGAAACACAGATTAAAAAGTATAAAATAATTTCCTTAAGATTGTTATCAATCTGTGTATAAAAAATCAGAATTACTGATTTCAATAAACTTTGCAGAAACACGAAGTAACCAAAGTTTAATAAACCAGTAAGAATAGATGAACAGAAATTAATTGACAAAACTAAAATCTGTAAAAAAAAAAACGTACCACAATCTGGAAAAACAAAATCAGAAAAAGATCAAGCCCACTGAATGCACAGTGTCCCCTTAAGGAAATTATTCCCCTCTAGTATCCGAGGTTTGATTTGGAATATGTCCTCCCAGGATAGAATGATCTCAATCACCAGTGTATTGATACCCAAAACTCTGGTGTCAGCGAACCACTCAACAGCAGTAAAATACACGAAGAAATTTTGTGCAGAAGAAGAAGAAGAAATCAGAAAAATTCGTAAGGAATAAATCTGAAGAATCAATGTATTTATAGGCAAGAGGAACTGGTTCCGAAAGGTTGCAATCCTTTCAGAATCCACACGACCATTCATGAAAGTTTGCAACCTTTCAAATGGTCATGGCTGTTTCTGAAAGTTGCAACCTTTCAGAACAGTCACTGCGGGAAATTTAAATAAAACGGGAAAGATTTAAATAAAACGGGTCGCGCGTGGATCCGAGTCGGGTCGGGTTAATTAACTAATTAATTGAATCGGTTAATTAACTAATTAAAACGTTGGCCATTTAATTTAATTTAATTAATTAAATAATTAATTAACTAAAATAATTAAAACAAACTTTGTCCAAAAAATAATCTCTCGATCGATCATTTTTCCAAATCCAAATCCAAATCCAAATCCAAATCCGAAGCCGAAGCCGAAGCTGAAGCCGAAGCCGAAGCCAAGCCGAGCGAGCGACGACGACGACGGCGCGAGGGGGGTCCCTCTTTCCAACCCTTTTAACAATTAATAGGAGTGTTTCTATATTTAAACTCTCCTATTTTTCTTTCCACCACCGATGAGGGACAAATGTCTTTTCTTAACTAAAATAATTAAAACAAACTTTGTCCAAAAAAATAATCTCTCGATCATTTTTCCGAAGCCAAAGCCGAAGCCGAGCGACGACGACGGCGCGAGGGGGGTCCCTCTTTCCAACCCTTTTAACAATTAATATGAGTGTTTCTATATTTAAACTCTCCTATTTTTCTTTCCACCACCGATGAGGGACAAATGTCTTTTCAATAAAGCATAAGAGGACTTTTCAAGTTCTCAACTTTTCAAGTTCCCAACTTTTTCCAAGTTCCTCTTTCATCTTCCCTCAATTTCCCATTAACTCTTGCTACATACCCAACAATTCTTACAGGAATATGAATGAGAAGAACAACAATGGAAACCCTAAATTTGGAGAGGAACAAGCTGGAGAAATAATGGAGAAATAGCGCTCCTTCACTACGTTTGAGGATGGGCAAGGGCGTAGGCTGGGGTGAAATTCGTTTGTGTTGTGTGTCGACTTCTTTTCCGGAAAATGATTCCGCAGACTTGTTACGGAAGTCGTTTTCCGCTGATTTTAGGAAAACAAGTCGTTTAGGAAAATGTTTTCCCAACATTTTGTTGCAACCAAACAAAAGAAAATAGGAAAACATTTTCCTCCATACCAAACACACCCTGAGTCTAAGTGGAAGCAATATTTCTTGTTTACCCAAAAACATCAACAAACTCTCACGGGTTCATTTACTGAACATACAATTCTGTCAGAATCTTAATGAGTTACCGGGAGAGCCACCCCCAAATCTAGAGGAGCTATTTGCAGATTATCATTTAGCCTTGAAGAGCATCAAAGATCTCGTAATTAATTGTCTTAAGCTGTATAAGCTCGGGATATCCAACTGTGGAACCGTCTCAAGTGAACAAGTTAATGTGTTCCTACAACATTTTCTCACGACATGCATCCAGGTTTTTATCTTATATATGAATGTTGAATATTCTCGTCAAATTGATTTCTAGTAGTAATAATAATTTCTATTCTATTGCATGCAGTTTGACTTTCTCCAAAGAGATTATTTTCTCATTTTTTTTCCTGATCAAGTCGGAATTCCAGAGTTGTTTGATTATGATCGGTTTATAAATCAAAAAGAGATCTCAATTGATCTGAACCCATCTTGGTATACCGATAAATTCCTGGGTTTTTGGATAAGTTACGGTCCTGCTATACGGGACACAAGATTAGAAGTTACATTGGTCCGCAAATCTGACCCTGAAAGAAAATATAATTCCTTCAAGTATAACATCCATCAATATTGGGGGTCCATCGATCATTTAATTTGTTGCGTCTACATACCATTTGAAACATTGTGGAATAATGTTTCTGGCAATAAAGAAGGGAAGAATCCAAATGATTATTACATGTTGGAGGTATATGATTTGTACAGGCAGTGGGAAGAACTATGCTGGGGAATTCGCCTGGAGTATGAAAAGGAGGCAATGAGTGATACTGGTCATCCAAAAAAGAAAAGGAAGCAATGAGTGATGCAAAGGTCTGTTTATGACTTTGTTTTACATCACAATATTTAAATGTTTTTTATTTCTTTCTTAAATTTCGTATTCAACCAAACACGTCTCATAAAATTGTATGGAAAGAATATGTTCTACATTGTTGATACAATTTGTATATGAGGGGTTTGTATCAATGATAGATGGATGCAATTTTTATTTATAATGTTGGTTTTTGAGTTTGAAACAACTTCTTTACACTTAAAAAGTAGGTACGTTGAGTATCCACCATCCTTTCAAAATTTCACTAGATATGTTGGTATTTGAGTCATTTTCTGTGTGATTGTTATAACTTAATGCATGAGCATATATCTAAGAAATATTGTAAATGAAATATTGTCTATTAAAGATAGTTACAAAATTCGATTCCATAAACTTTGATCAAGGATGAAAATGTATATATAATAATCAATTTTGATGATTGCTCAAATTTTTCTCTAGCCCTTTTATTTCTTATATTTTTACACTAAAAATAAAAGAAAAATATAAAAAATATAAGAATAAGAAACTCAAATAATAATAATAAGCAAATAGATCTATAAGGAAAATACTTAACACTCAAATTAAGTGTTAAATCACAAAAGTCAAAAAAGAAAAATCATGTGTGGGAAAAATCCTTTGCTAAAATAATTATATGTACCCTACATGAATTTATTTTAAAAAAATTCAAAAATATAATTTAAAATTAAAATTTTCCCTTTTTCCATTAGAGGAAAATGATACACGTGAACTAACTTTAATGATGAGGATATATATGAACCATATGTTAGTCACTTATTTATTCTTATTCTTTCTTTCTCTCTTCTTTTTCTACTTTCTTTTCTTTTCTTTTCTACTTATATAGAAGTGTGGGTTAAGTTGTTGGTATCAACATGTATGTTTATTATCAATAAATTCAAGAGAAAAGACATAAAGTCACCATTAAAGTTGTCTCCTATTTGCATAAAAATATATTAATTTTGGAAGTGTCCTATTACCCCACAGAACTATTTAATATCTTTACAAATAGGTCATTTTGACCCATTTCCTCGTCTGGGTTGTTACCACACACATGAGGCACGTGAGACAGTGTTTTCACTACCATTAACCAGCTATAAAGTGCCACGTATCGTTTTATTTCTTTATTATTAATTATTTAATTAATTTACATCATCTTCCCCAAATTTAAAAAGAAAAGAGCCGTCGGTAGCCCTAAAATCAATTTCATCTTTTTTTTCCAAAGCAAGCTCAACGTTGTTGCTCTCTCTTTGACGAATTCATTTGTTTCCATTATCTTCTTCACCCAAATTCAAAAACCCAATTACCTTTTCTTCATCTTCTTCAACTTAGAAGATCCATTTACTTCATCCATTTTTATCACTTTTTTTCTTGTCTCTTGCTTTTCTTTGTTTCTTTTTCTTCTTTTATCCTTCTTTTTTTAAAAAAAAAAACAAATGTGAACTCCATTATTCGATTGATTAGAGAGTACTATGAAACTCCATTTTTATTCTTATTTTTGGTCTAAATATAGAACTTTACCTTGCTTTAGTAACTTGAAAGTTGAATTGATTTTTTTTTAGTGATGATTTAGTGGCGGAAATAGTGTTGTAACAGGGAAACATCATGGAGGCTACGTTGAAGCCGATAATGGCTGCTACTTTTTGGAGGATTTACAGCAGTGAACAAAAGATTTGAGTAATGAAGGTTGAAGAAGAAAGAGGAAAAAAATGAAAATAAAGTTAATAAAAATAGAAAAAATGAAAATGAAACTAAAAGTTAAAAGAATTTAATACGTGGCAAACAACAATTGGTGCGTGATTGCACTTCTTTTCTTGCAATTGAGGTTGGGTGAAAAGTGGGATATTTATAACACTCTTAAATTGTTCCATAAGAAAATAGGACACCCACAAAGTTAAGGTGTCTTTTTAAAAATTCGAGACAATTTTAATGGTGACTTTATGTGTTTTCTCTAAATTCAAAATCTAAGGGTAGTTTTGAGTTTTCATGTTTAGGCTTCTCCTTTTTTTTATTTATATATTTAATATTTAGACATTTGATAACTGTCCAATACTTCTGTAATTCCTTCCATTTTAGATTTACATTTCAATTATTTCTTCCGTCAATTTTTACTTGTTCACTATATTAAAAATATATATATTTATTTTTATTTATCTAGATATATCACTTTTAGTTCATAATTTAATTATCATTTATTAATTATTGTCATTTCTCAATATATTTTTCAAAATATTTAATTTATTAAGTAAAATTATGATTCTATTTATTATTTCTTAAGAATTAAGAAGTGTGACAAGTCAATACTAGATAAGTAAAAATAAATAGAAGGAGTGAGTAAAGATTTGGATATTAACATGTGTGCTTAGTGTAATTATCTAATTTTTTATGATGTTTGTCTTTTCAATAAGTACTGCTTTAGGTCCTTAATCCTTTCATATTTTTACAAATAATATCGCTTTGGTTCTAATTTATATGGCACCTCTTGAATTTGGAGAGTTAATTTTAAATAAATTTTGACATAAAATCTATAATAATAATAATAATAATAATAATAAATTTACGTATATGAAAATTACCTAAAAAAATCAGAATAATAAATAATTTTAAAATTATTTAAAATGCATTTTGACTAACCTTTTAGAGTGTATTTTTTTTCATTTAAATAGAACTTTTTCTATAGGTTTTGAATTTTTATGTTTTAAATTTAAATATTATTTTATTTAAATTTAATTTGATTTAATTTCAAATATTAGTCAAATAAACTTTAAAGAATTGAAATATGACGAGTATTTGAAACGAAGGGAGTAATTGCCTCCAAATTTAAACTACGTCACTATTTTTCGAAAACTATGTACATTAATTTTTAAAAACAATATCAGACCCATTTTCTCTTTTGGGGGCTTAAAATTTTTTTTTGCCTTCAGCACTTAACAATCAGCACAATAGTTAAGAGTGTGGTTCTCTTCTTTTTCTGCTTATATCTTTGATGAGGTTAGTTTTTCTTTTCTGCTTTTTGTGTGTTTTTTTCTAAATTGTTACGATTTTTTTGTTCAATTTCTCAGGTAGGGCAACGATTTTATATCAATTTACAGAAAGGTATCAATTTACTGCTCATTTGTTTAATTTGTCAGTGCAATACTGTAAAAGGGTACAATTATGTGTCATGAATTAGGATGATGATAACAAGTTTCCTACAGAGGTTTGGAATAATGAAAAAGGTCAAGTCTTTACAGTAAAAATGTAATGACTTTAGTTTTTTCTTTTGTCTTTTATTGGTACAAGTCTTCTTGTCTGTTTTTATACTATTTAATTTCTCACAATAATGAAAAAGTTAAAACATTTTATGAGTTGAAATAGGAAGATGATAACAAGTTCCTCATAAAGACTAGGAATACTGAAAATGGTGAAGTCTTGTTCTTTCTTTTTGACCAGTTTGGTCAATTCCCCTGTTTCACTCTTTTTGACCAAATTATGCATTCAAATAGCTGAGAAATAATTTTGCCAGTTGGGCTGACAACTTGCCTGTTAGTCTTTAGCAATATTTCTTCAACAATGTCTCATGCTTCTTCTTCCAAAATTTGCAAGTACGATGTCTTTTTGAGTTTTAGAGGTGAAGATACGCGTAGAACCTTTGTGAGTCATCTCTATAATTCTTTGGAACTAAGAGGAATCCACACTTTTAAAGATGATGAGCGACTAGTAACGAGAAAATCAATTTCTGATGAACTTTTGAAAGCCATACAAGAGTCTAAATTTGCTATAGTGATATTTTCCAAAAGCTATGCATCGTCAAGATGGTGTTTAGAGGAGCTTGCACACATCATAAAGTGTAAAAAGGAATTGGAGCAGATTGTGATTCCAGTCTTCTATGATGTGAGTCCATCAGATGTGCGCCATCAACATCCCCCTTTTGCTGATTCATTTTTACAACATGAGGAAAAATGCAAAGATGATATGGAGAAGGTTCAGAGATGGACGGGTGCATTTGCGGAGGCTGGGAAAATATCAGGGTATCATTTACAAAATTTCAAGTAAGCGTTCTTCTTCTTTTCTTCGGGTTTCTCTTTATCAAGAGGAAAAAGGACCAAACTTTTAGCTATAATTCCACACAATCATCATCTATACTGTACCCGAAAAAGGACCAAACTTTTAGCTATATGGTTGTTTGATGATGTATTTAGATTTTAAAATGTTATAATTCATAATAGTTGATTTGAGCTACCTTATGACACCGGGGAGAGAGGGGGGAAACTACCTTTGTGACATTATTATGTGTTTGCTTTAGATATTAATGTATGACAAGTCTTTCCTTTTCTACTTATTTACTCTGGGAGTATTTTCACTGTAATGTAGGGATGAGGCTGAGTGCATCAAGAAGTTAGTTAATGACATATTTCCTAAGTCACTTCAAATTATTTCACCTTTCCCGGTAAGTTTAGTGGGTATAAAATCTCAGGTTGAGAAAGTAACCTCATTATTAGATATGGAATCAAATGATGTTCGCTCTATCGGAATTTGGGGAATGGGCGGCATCGGTAAGACAGAAATTGCAAATATTCTACATCAAAGATACCGCCATCGATTTGAAGCTGATTGTTTTCTTGGTGATGTTGGAAAACTTCATCAGAAAAATGGACTAACATGGCTACAACAAGTCGTCATTTGCAAGCTCTTGGGTGAAAAATTGACTCTAACTTGTGAGCTTGAAGGGATGAATATTTTAAAGAATATGCTTCGCTGGAAGAAAGTTTTGTTCATCCTCGATGATGTAAACCATCAAGAACAGTGGGAATTTTTGGTTGGAGAGCCAGAGTGGTTTGGTAGGGGTAGCAGAATTATGTTAACAGCAAGAGACAAGCACCTGTTAATCAGTCACGTTGGGGATAACGTGTATGAAGTCCAACTATTATCGGAGGATGAAGCACTTGAATTGTTCAGTAGGCATGCTTTTAGAGAAAAATCACCAAAAGAAGATTTTATGAAACTTTCGAGAGAAGTGGTGGAGCATGCTGGTGGACTCCCTTTAGCTCTTAAAGTTTTGGGTTCTTCATTTTACAGACGAGACAAAAAGCACTGGAGACACATAATTGATCGGCTGAAGAGAATCCCTCATAATGATATTCTAGGAAAGCTTAGGCTTAGTTTTGATGGTCTGGACAAAGATGAGAAGGAATTATTTCTAGATATTGTATTTCTGGATATTGCATGCTTGACTAGATATGATTTTCATCTTTTTGCGGAACTAGTACTCAGAGACGCGGGTCAGGATTTTCTAATACTTCTTATTGAATAATCTCTGTTATCCATCAGCATAAGTAACAGTATCGTGATGCATAATATGATAAGAGAAATGGGTGAAAATGTCATACGGGAAGAGTACGATAACAGCAGAATATGGCTTCCCGAGGAGGTTTGTGACCTTTTTAAAGGAAAGTTGGTAAGCAATATTTAGTGTTATTAATAATTTCATAAGCTCTTAGTTCTGTTTTTTTTTTTTTTCATTTTTATTTGTTAGCAATTAAATATATGTTTCATTCTTTACAGATAACAGAAAAGGTGGAAAGCCTATGTATCCCAAAAGATTACTATTTTGAAGATGATTTTCTCAATAATAGCAATATTTTCAAGAGGATGCAAAGCTTAAAAATACTCATAGTTGGTGATGGAACTTTTAGCTTGAACTGCGTTATCACTTATCTTCCCTCCAGCTTGCGGCTTATTGATTGGCCGGGGTATCCTTCAATTTCATTGCCAGAGAGCTTTGAACCATCACAGCTCGTGGTGCTTTGTTTACATAGAAGTTGGCTTGTTGAACTTTGGCCAATATCAAAGGTATACTCTTTATCTCTATCTCTAATACAACAAAATTGCAGTTTTTTTTTGTTTGATAGGTTTAATGCTCATGAATTAATCACTTCAAGATTGAAAGGCTACACAAAATAATTGCTTTGATATACACAATTAACATAAATGTTTTTAATTTATTATGCCCTCACTTGAAAAGTGAAAACTTAAAACTTGCAAATCCAATGTACAGAGACTTAAATCAAACGCATCATCTCTCCAGCAGCTCATACTTTTATCTTTCTTTTCCCGATTAAATCTTCAAATTATTTAGGTGGAATGGAAATCCAATGTCCCTCCTTGTGGCTCGTCTTTAAATACTGTCCCAGTGTTTTATTTTGTTGTAAAAATAGGCTCCGTTTTTTTATTATGCAAGACAATTGACATTTTCCCTTTGATAAGCCCAATCTGGCAGTCCCTATGCTTTTCATGATAATGTGATACAAAGTTATGTGTCTTTGCTCAATTTGCTTAGTACATATTGGTACTAGCTACAAATATTGGGCATTTGTATTGTTGTGTTTCGTAGAAACAATAGTTGATGTATGTTGTTACAGCTTTTGATATATTTTTCGATGTATCGTCGATAATTTGCAGTTTTATAAGTATACCTTGATATGTTTTTTATGATGTACCATGAGCGAAAACTAGAAATCATGATAATCTAGTAGAGTTATGGAATAATTTTGTATGCGGTACTATAGTGAAAACTAAAAATCATGACAATTCGTTAGAGTAAATGGAATACGTTTAAATGGGGTATCACAAGTGAAAACTGAAAATCATGATAATCCTAGAATAAATGGAATAAGTTTATATGAGGTACCATGAGTGAGCTCATAATCATGACAATCCAATAGAGTAAATGAAATATGTTCAAATGAGTTGCCATGAGTAATAACTAGAAACCATGAAAATCCTATAAAGAAGTTATCCAACTAGATAGTCAGGGAGAATATAGTGTGAAATTCTATCAATTTTTCATGACTTTCATGTCACAATTGTCTCTCGCTTTACCATCTTTGCCGCTCAACTAAGGGTTTTTAGTCCGAAACTTTCACCACGTTAAAAAGCTACTTCTGAAATGTTGTCAAAATACGAAACAACTTTTAAATACCGGTGCAGAATTAGCTTTTTTGTACAAGTTATATCCGGTCCCAACCTTAAAAATTGTTGCATGTCCTGTTTGAGTTAAATAAATTGTGAATCAAAGAAGGATCAAGAAACTTGTTTTGCTGAAGAAAATATAATAAACAGATCTACTTTGAAGCATGCAAAAGAACTTATACGCTATATACTTGTTTTGGTAATTCATCTTTACTAAATATTTGTACTTATGTTAAATGAACCTTGAGCCGGACATCATGGTTATGAACATTGAAAAATCATAAAGAACTTTCAAGTCCGGGGGACTCCCTTCACGGCATAGGCCCATAAATATTTTTAATTTTCCAATATTTTAAAAAATAAAATCTTATAAAAAGTTACGATATTAAAGAGGTTTTATTTTCATTATGAAATTAAAAGAAAAGAAATATATATTTGGATTTTAAGACAATTATGTATCTCAAAAGTTCTTTTCCGGATTGGCTACCGCCTTTAATGATCATAACAACTATATCTTCTCTTTATTTTTTTTGCCTACAAAATATTTCTATTAGGAGTACTACTTAAGATCACTGTTTTTTATTTTTTTGGAAACAGAAATTGAGCAACTTGAAGCATTTGGATCTCATGGACAGCTGTGAGTTAAGAAATCTGTGAAGATATGCTGCGCTTATCAATACTCTATGTAAAATCCCCGTGGATAAGAAGCTTACCTCCATCTTTCAGCAGCCTTAGAAATTTGCAATTGACTGAGTGTGAAGTTCTTGAAAGTATTCCGGACGCCATTCAAAATCTTAGAGATCTCAGTATTTCAGGTTGCAATAAACTTGCAACACTGCCAAACAGCCTCTTTGAATCACAGCAATTGGAATGTCTTGGTATATACCGATGTTCTGGATTGGTAAAGCTCCCCATATCTCTTGGAGTTCAAAAGAAGCTCTGTTTGTTAGAGATAGATGGATGTGAAACTTAAAGAAGCTTCCAAGCTCGATTCTGATGAAATCCCTTCAAAAGCTCAAGATATCTAATTCCCCAAAATTATATACATTTCCAGAAATCGACGGAGATATGCATTACTTGACACAGCTGACTCTGAATTCTACTGGGATAAGAGAAGTGCCTTCATCCATTGGGCATCTAAGAGGCCTCGAATATCTCTATCTGTCAGGTTGTGAAAATCTTCTAAGTCTACCAGACAGCCTCTGCAATTTGATGAAACTTCGATGTCTTTACCTTGACGGGTGCAAAAAGCTAGAGAAGCGTCCAGAAAACATTGGTGATTTGCAAGATTTACATATACTTGATGCGAGCGAAACTGCAATCTCCCAACCACCTCCCTCCATCACTAAGCTTGGCAAACTGTGGAAGTTACGATTCTCACATGAACAACAATTTCAACATTCCTCAAGTTTTGTCTTGAATCAAGTATCAGGTTTATCCTCCTTGACATCACTTGATCTTAATAATCACAACATATTGAGTGGACTTCCTGAGGATTTAGGATCTTTGCACTCTTTGGAAAATTTGAATGTAAGTGGAAGCAATATTTCTTGTTTACCAAAAAGCTTCAAAGGACTCTTACACCTTCAGCATTTGAACGTACAATTCTGTCAGAATCTTAATGAACTGCCAGGAGAGCTAACCCCAAATTTAAGGGACCTATTTGCTGATTATCATCTAGCCTTGAAGAGCAGCAAAAATCTCGTAATTTGTTGTCTTAAGCTGTGTAGGCTCGCAATATCCGACTATGGAACTGTCTCTAGTGAACAAGTTAATGTGTTCCTACAGCATTTTCTCACGACATGCATCCAGGTTTTTATCTATCCCACACATATATGAATGTTGAATATATATTCTTGTCGAATTGATTTCTAGTAGTAATAATAATTTCGATTGCATGCAGTGTGACTTCCACCAAAGGGCTTGTTTTATCATTTATTTTCCCGGAGTCAGAATTCCAGAGTTGTTCGATTATGATCGGTTTATAAATCAAAATGAGATCTCAATTGAGCTGAACCCATCTTGGTATACTGATAAATTCATGGGTTTTTGGATAAGTTACAGTCCTACTAGACTGGACGCAGGATTAGAAGCTACATTGGTCTGCAAGTCTGACCCTGAAAGAAAATATTCCTTGGTGTATAACTACATCCCTGAATATTCGAGGTTCGAGTATCCTTTCATTTGTTGTGCCTACATACTATTTGAAACATTGTGGCATGCTTCTGACAATAAAGAAGGGAAGAACCCAAATGATTATTACATGTTGAAGGTACCTGAAGTGTACAGGGAGGAATAACTATGCTGGGGAATTCGCTTGGAGTATGAAAAGGAAGCAATGAGTGATGCAAAGGTCTGTTTATGACTTGTTTTACATCACAAATTTCAAATATTTTTCTATCTTTCTTAAATTTTGTATTCAACCAAACATGTATCATAAAATGGTATGGGAAGTGTATGTTCTACATTGTTGGTACAATTTGTATGTACCCTTCTCAAATGAAAATTAATTATTAGATGGATGAAATTTTTATTAAAATGTTGGTGTTTGAGTGGGAAACAACTTCTCTACCTTTACTAGGTAAGGGTAAAGTTGCGTACATACCATCTTCCTAAGATCCCTTTATATGTAAAAGGTAATTTGGATTTGGAGAGACATTTTTAATTTGAAAATTAATGCTATTAAAAATAATTGAGTCCATTTGTGAAGCTGATATAGGGCTTATATAAGATCTGTTTAGCCATAAAAAGTAGTAGTATTTCTGTTTATGATGTGTTTGTTGTTAATTGACTCTCGAGTATACGGTGATATTGTTGCATAGAATTTGTATATTTAATGTAAATATAAAAACTGGATGCTCCATTGTGAGTTGAGAAAACTTCTGTAGCTCAATAAGCAGATTGAAGCCTATAAATTCTTTTTAAATTTACATAAACACTTTAAAACTATTCTGAATCCAAACAGGCTCTAATATACCTCAATAGTTAGCTTTTGGGTGTGGTTCTCCCAGGTCAGTCTTTCTTTTCTGTTTTTTCTTCTAAATTATTACGAAATTTTTCTTCAATTTCTGGACAATTCCTCAGGTAGGGCAACAAATTTATATCAATTTACAGAAAGGTATGATTAAATTTAATTTGTCACTGCAATACTGCAAAAGGGTACAATGATATGTCATGAATTAGAAAGATGATAACAAGTTTTCTACAGAGGCTTGGAATAATGTAAAAATATAATGACTTTTAGTTTTTTCTTTGCCTTTTTTGGTCTAAGGGTCAAGTTATGTCTTCTTATCTGTTTCAGTTCTCTTTAATTTCCCACAATTAATTTTCACTAAAAAGTCACCATGTGAGTGACTTTCTGAGGAAAGACTGGATAGTTGAGTGACCATCTTAGGTATTAACCCCAACAAATATATACCTAAAGCTGAGAACTTGCCTGTTAGTCTTTAGCAATATTCTTCAACAATGTCTCATGCTTCTTCTTCCAAAATTTGCAAGTACAATGTCTTTTTGAGTTTTAGAGGTATAATGAATTATATTTTGAATAACATTTAATGTATTGATATATTACATGATACTCTTTCATAAGTAATGTTCTTGATGTGTATTCCATTTGTTGTTTTGATTACCGATTTTAACGGTTAGAGTAGTTTCATTCATCCACTTATAATTATATAATTAGGAGAACATTAATAAACATATATCACAAAAATATTATATATGAATGCCTATTTTTTTTTCATTTATCCACTTTTTTTTTACCAATTTCAGCAAATTTAAGGTATCAAAAATTAAAGTTTCAAACAACTTCAAGCTAAGCAAAGACTTAAGCTAATGATAAAGGTATGACATATAAGAGGACCAAAAGTCAATCTCTAACACTTCTATGTCAATACATCAGTTTGATTTTTAACTCATAAACATGAATATAAGAAACATTGATAATTTATAAAACTTAAAACTCATAAAATATTATATAAACAAGAATAATATATTTTTACGAACACGTTCACAGAAAATAACAAAGCTGAAAAATGAACTTACTTGTTAAAATCTCTCCTCTAATGCCCCCCCTAATGGAGAGAGTTGTACATATTCTTGATTTATGAATTCATTTATATAAGTTGATCATTGAGCATAATTTAATGGAATAGATAAGATCATTCATTATCAATTAAGTTAGGTAACTAAAGAAAATCAAAAGTTTTATTGTTGGAGACGAAAAGACTTAAACTATGATACAATGTTCTTTCCAACTTCCAAACTATATATACGTATAGCCATTGTTATGAAATTTATACATTGCAAGTATAAAAAACCTAAGAAAAAGAATGAACAAAAATTACACAAGAAAATTTTTTGTTGAGAAAACATTGTATTCTAAATTACTACATATTAAGATAATATGCTATAATAAGTATTGATAGATGAACAAATATAACAGGTGGAAGCTTCAATCAAACTAACAAATGTTGGAATGTGAAAAGGTTGTATTCTAATTAATATTGAGGAAATTTGCTACTATAATAATTACTGGCAAATGAACCATCTATTACTTCTTCGGTTCAATGCAAATGATTATTAATAAATTTTATATTTAAAAATTATAGTTGCTGGACTTTTAATGTTATCTTTATATAATTAAAATTTAAGTATTATTTATTAAGATATTTGATTAAATTTATATTTAATGTAGGGATAAAATGATAATTCAACTTNATATGCTATAATAAGTATTGATAGATGAACAAATATAACAGGTGGAAGCTTCAATCAAACTAATAAATGTTGGAATGTGAAAAGGTTGTATTATAATTAATATTGAGGAAATTTGCTACTATAATAATTACTGGCAGATGAACCATCTATTACTTATTCGGTTCAATGCAAATGATTATTAATAAATTTTATATTTTAAAATTATAGTTGCCGGACTTTTAATGTTATCTTTATATAATTAAAATATTAAGTATTATTTATTAAGATATTTGATTAAATTTATATTTAATATTGGGATAAAATGATAATTCAACTTTTCATTTTAGAGTTTTCCACTTATAATAATATATGATGATGAAGAGTAATAAAAGACTTTTGTATATATATAACAGTGACATTAAAGATATATGTTAAAAGGTATATCATACCCATTTTCATGTCATGAATTAGGAAGATGATGACAAGTTTCCTATATAGGTCTGGAATAATGAAAAAAGGAGAAGTCTTTACAACAAAATGATGATCTAACCCTTCAGATGTTATTTATTTTCTTAACTACAACAACTTTGTCAATTGTTATGAATCAGTCTCAAATCCATTATTTTAACTGCAATTTGTTTTTCTTTGTCTTTCTCAACATTTCCTTTTTGACTAAATCAGGTCTACTCCCCTGTTTAGCCTTTTAATTTCTCACAAATAATGAAAAAGGTACAATTTTGTGAATAGTGAAATAGGTGAAGTCTTTAATATTAAGCTGAGAATTTGCTTTGTCTTTTCTTTCTTGTTGACCAGGTTGTTTTAATTTTATATAGTAACAGATGAATGGAAGTTTCCCCATACACTAAATTATGCATTCACAACAAATATACCCAAAGCTGAGAATTCCACTGTTAGTCTTTAGCAATATTCTTCAATAATGTCTCAGGCTTCTTCTTCCAATATTTGCAAGTACGATGTCTTTTTGAGTTTTAAAGGTGAAGATACACATAGAAACTTTGTGAGTCATCTCTATAATGCTCTGGAACTAAGAGGAATCCGCACTTTTAAAGATGATGAGCGACTAGAAATAGGAAAATCAATTTCTGATGAACTTTTGAAAGCAATACAAGAGGCCAGATTTGCTGTTGTAATATTTTCAAAAAGCTATGCATCCTCAAGATGATGCTTAGAGGAGCTTGCACATATCATAAAATGCAAGAATGAGC
Source organism: Solanum stenotomum (assembly GCF_019186545.1). Taxonomy (NCBI): domain Eukaryota; kingdom Viridiplantae; phylum Streptophyta; class Magnoliopsida; order Solanales; family Solanaceae; genus Solanum; species Solanum stenotomum. The sequence continues at coordinate 2,922 of NW_026023743.1, read as the reverse complement.
TCAGGAGAGTAATAGGATCTTAGTTTAATTAAGGTGTGTCTCTGAAATTTCGGTCATAGTCTAGGGGGTAATATAATATGAGGTCTGAAGAGGATAGAGTGTATGCAGGCCTTACCACTACCTCGTAGAGGTAGATAGGTTGTTTCCGAAATACAATAAATAACATATGACAAGAACCACAAGGGTACAACTAGTACTACAACATGCATTAATAAGCATACACCTTAGCAAGGCAAGACAAGCCTATATCCCTAATAATCTATTATTCACTTCTTCCTATCTAGAGTCATGTCCTCAGTAATATAAAGTTGCATCTCTCCCAATACTTTTTCAATCTACCCATTCTTCTCCGCATACACCCTTATAACCATGCTCTCGTACATCCACTGCACATGCCCAAATCATCTTGACGGCCATTGAGGTCACTCCCAATTTCTCCCAAATGCAAAAAATAATAATAGTTTTTTTAAGAAAATTTTCTTTATTTGCATTCACTCTTTTTTCTTTTTTATTTCTTATATTTTACACTAATAATAAAAGAAAAAAAATAAAAATAAGAAAATCAAATAATGATAAGTAAATAGATTATAAGAGAGATATTTAAAACTCAAATTAAGCATTAAAGAAGTCAAAAA
>NW_026023743.1:0-1710 GCF_019186545.1 Solanum stenotomum | reverse complement strand
CTCATTTTGAACTACGTAATGCATTAATAGAGCATTTATGGGAGCACCGTAGTGATCTTGAAAGTTGAATATTTATGTATAATTTAAAATAATTTTTTCAATTATGTAATGTTTATTTAATTGTATTTCATTAATGATTTCACTTTTATTTGTATTATCCATTATTATGTATAATGTATAATATTTGCTAGCAATTTATATTATTTAAAAAATTATGGTACAAAATAATTTTATATTAAACGATTATAAAAGGAAATAATATGAATTATATATGGTGAATGTTTTAGAAAGAATTTGTTTTATGAAATAAGAAAATATAAATGAAATAAGAAATAATAATATAATAATGAAGAGAGAGAAAAATATTCATTTTTGATGTAAAATTTGGTGCAATGGGTTGAAGTTGATTAAACCAAAAATAGTGCCGACACCAAATTTGGTGTTTGGATTGGAGATACCCTTAGCACTTAACAATCAGCTCTTATATACCTCAATATTTAGAGGGTAATTCTCTCTTTTCTGCTTACTTTTTTGATGAGGTTAGTCTTTCTTTTCTGCTTTTTGTGTGTGTTTTTTTTTCTAAATTTTACGACTTTTTTTCTTCAATTTCTGGGCAATTTCTCAGGTAGGGCGACGAATTTATATCAATTTACAGAAAAGGTATCAATTTGGTGCTCATTTGTTTAATTTGTCAGTGCAATACTATGAAAGGCTACAATTATATGTCATGAATTAGGAAGATGATAACAAGTTTCCTACAGAGGCTTGGAATAATGAAAAAAGGTAAAGTCTAGTCTTTACAATAAAATCAGTAAAAATAGAATGACTTTAGTTTTTTCTTTGCCTTTTTTGGTATAAGGGCCAAGTTATGTCTTCTTGTCTGTTTCAATTCTCTTTAATTTCCCACAATAATGAAAAAGGTACAATTTTATGAGTTCTTTAATATAAAGACTAGGAATAGTGAAGTCTTTGTCTTTTCTTTCTTTTTTGTCTACCCCCCCTTTTTCACTCTTTATGACCAAATTATGCATTCACATTGCTGAGAAATAATTTTGCCAATTGGGCTTCAAATATTACTCTTTATTAAGCAGCACAACATTGAACTATTTTATTTTCTCACCATATACCTAAAGCTGAGAAGTTGCCTGTTAGTCTTTCCCAATATTCTTCAACAATGTCTCATGCTTCTTCTTCCAAAGTGTGCAAGTACGATATCTTTTTGAGTTTTAGAGGTGAAGATACACGTAGAAACTTTGTGAGTCATCTCTATAATGCTTTGGAACAAAGAGGAATCCGCACTTTTAAAGATGATGAGCGACTAGAAACCGGAAAATCAATTTCTGATGAACTTTTGAAAGCCATACAAGAGTCTAAATTTGCTATAGTGATATTTTCAAAAAGCTACGCAACCTCAAGATGGTGCTTAGAGGAGCTTGCACACATCATAAAGTGTAAAAAGGAATTGGAGCAGATTGTGATTCCAGTCTTCTATGATGTGAGTCCATCAGATGTACGCCATCAAAATCCCCCTTTCGCTGATTCATTTTCCCAACACAAAGATGATATGGAGAATGTTCAGAGATGGAGGGGTGCATTTGTGGAGGCAGGGAAAATATCAGGCTATCATTTACTTAATTTCAAGTAAGCTTTCTTCTTCTTCTTTTTTCCGGTTTCTCTTTATCAAGAGAGAAAAGGACCAAACTTTTAGCT
>NW_026023742.1:0-694 GCF_019186545.1 Solanum stenotomum | reverse complement strand
AGTAAGTTTCCAAGTCAAGGGAAGTTAAGTGTTGAGTCTAGAAGTTCAAGAAGGGAGTCAAAGCTAGTCTTTTGTCACGCCCCGAGCCTACACCCTGGGCGGGACCGGCACCCGGAGACCATTTCTGGCCCCAAGCGAACCCTTGGCCTGGCTTTCTTAACTCAGCGGAAACCTCAACAGACTAACTCAATGCAATGCAATATTACCAAACAACTTAACTTATAAAATATGGCCATAAAGGCAACTCGAATCTCAAAATAGAATATTTACATATATACATGGATGAGAGACTCAAAACTAGCTGACTGACTGACTGTCTGACTGTCTATTGAAGCCTCTAATATACTGAGATGGATGTGGGGACAGACCCCGCAACATCCTAATAGAACAAAACTAAGTACACAAAATAATTGAGTCCTCCGGAATGCAAGGAGGCTCACCACAGACTCTGGAGTGCTCAGCTGGATCAACGACGTACAGGATGCTGATCCGGGGTACCTGTATCTGCATCATAAGACGATGCAGGCCAACTGGCATCAGTACATGGAATGTACGAATATGTGAGCTGGAAAAGCTGAACCACAACTTAAGCTTGAAAGGAGAACAAGAGATCACTTACCTTGACTCTGAACAACTCATATAAAGAACTGGACTCAAAGTAAAGCCATAAGACGCCAGCCATACATAATAAGCT
>NW_026023741.1:0-262 GCF_019186545.1 Solanum stenotomum | reverse complement strand
CTCAACTGATGACATAATTACCGTTTTACCCTAAAATGAAGCAAGAATATAAAAAATGTCATTGGTCGTCCTCTCTTCACCTTTCTATATAATAGAAGAAAATTTTTTGATTTCTTTCACACCTGCAGAATCTTTTTGTTTTATATATAGAATCATACAAAGCATCTAAAAAATTCCGGGGAGGGCTATAAATTTATGATTTTAGCTCGAAGTCAACAGGAAAAAAGTGTGAATAAAATTTATAACGAAAACACACCTAGAG
>NW_026023740.1:0-627 GCF_019186545.1 Solanum stenotomum | reverse complement strand
CATATAGGTCTCAAAAAAATACGAGGTTTTAAAAAAAAAGATTGCGTCAAACGGACTTTCGAGCCGAAAGATACGGCCGTTTGAAATTCAGCACCTTAAAGGTGGAAGGTGGCTTTGAATTTGGGAAACTTCAAACGGCCATAACTCGGGCCTCGGGTATTCGTTTCAGGCGATTTTTTTTTCGAATGCATGTATTTTTTCGAAATCTACGCAACCAAACTGCCTAAAGGCGATTTGTGCGTGCCGATTTTCCCAAAAACGACTTTTACTGATTCTTACGCGCGCGAAAATATGATGAAAAAAATAAAAGGAAATTCAGACAAAGGCGATGGGTTCCTCATATACGTCTAGAAAAAATACGAGGTTTCAAAAAAAAGATTGCGTCAAACGGACGTTCGAACCGAAAGTTACGGCCGTTTGAAATTCAGCACCTTAAAGGTGGAAGGTGGCTTTGAATTTGGGAAACTTCAAACGGCCATAACTCGAGCATCGGGTGTCTGTTTCAGGCGAATTTTTTTTTGAATCCGTGTATTTTTTCGAGGTCTACGCAACCAAACTGCCTAAAGGCGGTTTGCGCGTGCCCATTTTCCAAAAAACAACTTTAACTGATTCTTACGCGCGCGGAAA
>NW_026023739.1:0-42120 GCF_019186545.1 Solanum stenotomum | reverse complement strand
TCGTTTTAGTGATAGTTAACTATCTTTGTTTGGTTGGTAATGTAGCAAAGGATCCATCTAGGCGATGCCGACTAGTTGAGATTAGTTTTTTGTTGTTACAGGTACATCGTACTGGTGTCTGTGAGGAGCCATTTTAGTCTAGTTATAGAACCTATAGATAAGAATCCCTAATTTGTGTTGAAATACTGATTACTATTGGAACAACATGGACTGAATGGAATTGAATAAGATGTAGGGCGTTCATCTAGCCGACCAAGTTTGATTGAAAATATACTTTCTTGATTGCATGAATATACTGTGCATTGAGTTAGTAAGATTAGTTATTGTGTTTGATCTTGTTTAGTTATCATTAAATTTATCTGCTTGGTTGGTAATGCCAGAATCAGTAACACTGAAAGACAATCATATCTGGCATTTTTTGTTTTCTTATCATGAAACATCCCAACTCCAAAAAACAATGGAGAGCCAAAAGTTTGCACCTTCCATCTCTATGATTCAAAACTTTTATGTGTATCATATCAAACTGGTAGATCATTTGTTAGACTTGCTAACGGAAGGCCTTGTAATGTTCTTCATTTGCACTGTTAAGGAAGCCAATCAGGCACTTGTAGAAATCGAAAAGTCATCAATGCAGTTGACTCCAAGGAACTGGTGCACCATCTTTTCTCAACCACTAGCTGAGAATGAAATTATTATTCGTGGGAGACATAGCCATCCTAGACGACCGAGCACTTGAGATCAAATATATATTGTGTAACTAGATAGGAGGATGTTATGTTTTCTTGATCACTTTTATGAGGCAGCTGATATATATCCTTCCTACACCCACTTTACCCTCTAGATAACAATAAGACTTCTCTAAAGAGTGGAATTTACAGAATATGTTAAATATTATTGATGACATGTGGGATGCATCATAACCAATTAAAATTGAAGAGTTTGCCATCCCATAAATTCAACTCTATAGCCTGGTGCCTATGATTTTTCTTGTTATGCTATGCCTATAGTGTTAGGGTGGGTGAGTACTTTTATTCATAAGAAAGCATGGTGAGTTTCTAAATTTTTAAAAATAGTTTTCATGGACAGTACACAGATTGTTATTACTTTACAGTTCATGCTGGGAGTCTAATTACATTTTTGTACTTCTTATTTGTCATTTTGGCTTCAGTTATCGTATTATTTGTTGTTGCTATTGTTCTTTTCTTCATTGTTTTCAGCACGACTTCTTCACTATTGTATTTGTTTTACATACTTATCTTTTGATATGCTTTATTTGAGCTGAGAGTTTATCGAAAACAGCCTCCTACGTACACACCACCCTCCCCAGGCCCCACTTGTGAGATTACACTCGGTATGTTGTTGTTATCCGTCATTTTGGAATTTATATGGGGATTAGATTGCAGAAACTGAGGATGCAAGAATTGTCAGAGAATTTGCTGAGCTAGTGGATGCAAGTGAAGCTTATCTTGCCCTGGTGAGATGCGATTACTTTGTTTATAGTAATTGCTAAAGACATTCATTTCTTTCTTAGCTTAATTAACATAGATTATGCTAAAATACTTACTCTGTTCTTAAGAATGGGGAAGAATCTTCTGAAGCTCAATCTCAGGAGAAGCATGTAGCAGCAACCATATCAGAGAGGTAAGACTACTCCTGTTCTAAATGTTGAACTTCCATCAATATGATATTATTTACATTGTTGAGAAGGCACTTTTTAGAAAGTTCTCATTCAGGTTTATGGGGATGAAAGCTGCTGTTATCACTGAAAATTTAAGACTGAAGAGTTTCTGCAATAAGCTTGGCTTCACCGTCTTAGAGCTCAATGAGGTAATTAGTAACATTAATAACCAGGTTGATTCATCCGCCTTTGCCTCTGAATTGTTCAAGTTGCTGGGGTTTCAAGAAGGGAAGACCTTAGAGTCAAGCCAATTTGATTTGGTTATTCTTCATGTTGGAGCTGGTCAAACGACAAACTGCCTAAAAGATTTGGATCTTGTCAATCGATTGGTTGGTAATTTGGTGCAAATGGCACATCCTGGAACGGAAGTAGGTTCTAGGTTGCACATGTCAGTTTTGTTGAGCTATGGTGCTGTTCATGAGTCTGATGATTCCACGTTTTCTATTGCTGACAGTAGACAAGAGAATAACTCTAAACTCTCTCTTATTTTCCCTCGTCAAAGTTATACAATTAAAGAAGGAAAACCACGACCAAATGTTAGGTAAGTGCAATTTTTCCACTTCCATTCTATATCATCCATGCATACTGTCGTCTGATGTATTCGTTAACAGGCAGCATTGCCCCATATTAGTGGCCCAGTGGCAGAATGCTGTCACTCGGAAGGATATGGCAGAAGCATATTCATATGAGGATTTCAAAGAGGTATTCAAACAGATTCCTTTCACTGCTCAGAAATATGCTGACACAACTAAGGAGAATGATTCATGCTCTTCTACACTTGTGTTCCTTTTAAATGCACTAGGCATTTTTAACACTTAGAAAATCTCCTAATTTATCAAGTCGTGTAGAATAGCCGGCAGAAATTCAAGAACCTTTCTGCATGTCTTTTACAATTTGCAGAGCTTGCATCATCTTCAAATAATTTGAGCGCCATTGTCAATTCTGTTCTGACATTTTAGTTACTCGTAGTATCCTTGATTTTGCGCTTGATCTCCATCCTTGTGTTTCTCTTACGTAAAATACCTTCAAAATTTACTGTTGTCACTAGAGTTATTGTCTGCTAACATGGATATTTATGATCCTACTAATATTTTGCGCTCTCATCTTTTAACCAGCATGGCGCAAACCTTGCGATTCCAACAGATAGATTTCTACATGAAGTGGCATTCAAGCTTTGGAAGGCTCCAAAATACGGAGCATGAGGTAGAACTGCGGAGAAAACATTGGTAAAAGACATCTGAATTTCCTGAATTCAGCTTTGTCATTTTGGACCTTTGTTTTGATGAAGGGGCTAGATCATCAGCGGAGATGTTTCTGATCGCCAGAAACTCTATATTCTTCCGGGAATAACTAGAACTAATAATCAGTCAACCCAATTTTCATGGCATCTCTCTCGGTTGTCGTTTCTAACTTATTGGGTGTATAATGTACTCTTTTGGGTGACACAATCAGTCTAATTCTATTGTTTTTTCCTGAGATATTGTGGTGATAGAAAGGCTCATTGTTTCGTATTGCATACTGCATGTCTGCATCTATTCTGCTTATGCCTTATGGACGAAATGCTCTTCAATCTTGGGTTTTTCTTTTGGCTTGCAGAAGAAATACTGTAATATTCCCCCCCCCCCCTCCCCCCCATGAAATACACATCTTGTTGCCATGCAGTTCAAGTTTGAGTTTTTTATACTAGCAGTGTGAGAAGGAGAATCTTACGTAATTGGTAAAGTTGCTGTCATGTGAGACCAGGAGGTCACAGTTCAAGTTGTGGAAACAACTTCTTGCAGAAATGCAGGGTAAGACTCTGTATAATAGACCCTTGTGGTCCGGTCCTTCCCTAAACCATGTGCATAGTGGGAGCTTAGTGCACCAGACTACTGTTTTTTCTATACTAGCAGTGTGAGCATCCAAGGCAGTGAGCTAGTGGTCAATGAAGTGTGTGTAAACCTTAGAGATAGGGTTCAAATCCCTACTACTAGCTTAAGCCTTGATGTCAGAGTTACAAAGTGAAATACTAGTGAGAGGTAGTAGGTATTCCATGAAATAGTTGAGGTGCACGGAAGTTGATCCTATATATCACTGTTATCTCAAACGGTACAAGTAGTAACTTCCTACTGACATGAAATAGGGATCTTGTCACAGAAGAATGGTCTAGGCAGTCAAGTAATAACTGTAACAAATAATACACATGACAACTGCATCTACACCAATTTTTTGAAGCTGACTACTGACCACTCAAACCGTAAAACACAGCCAAAAAAAGTGATAAACGAAACACGAAACAGAAATGCAGAATCAAAATCATTAACATAAAGACTTCCATTGTAGCTGTAAATTTGATAAAGAGTACTAGGTAGATAGATAAACGCGATGAAAGAAGAAAAACAAGGGCTTAAGATAAACGCGATGAAAGAAGAAAAACAAGGGCTTAAGGACAAAAAGAGATGCAACACAAACCATCAAACACTAGTCTAAGCCTGTTCTGAACTAACATGATGAACCAAGACTGTACTCCATAATCTTCGCCATCATCTCTTTTAACTCTTCAAGCAACTTCACACTCCTTTTGAGCCTAAAGCACATCTCAGCAACCAATGATTCTTGCAGGGAACTCTCAGATCCACCACCATGGGATGCTATTAGATCACCAAGAACCTCATCCTTAATCTCATTAACAAACTTTTCAAGACCGAAAGCAAATTGCCAATATGCAAAGAACCTCACATGCAAAGTTGCCATTCGATCATTAACAATTTCCACCTCGATCTCATGGTTACCCAACTTTTGAGGACTGAACACAATTTTCCAGTATGCAGCCATAGTCATCTTCAATTCAAAAGCTTGCTGCACAACATCTTTAGGCTGCCACCTCAAAAAAAAACATCAATTACTCCAAATCCTTTGATGTTTATTTTCGTCCCCCCTTTGGAATATTTGCAGAACTTCATAAATTTCTTTATTTGACCCATGAGACTGCTATAAGTAGCAACATATTCAGTAATACTAGTGAGGTCAGTCAGCCTACCCATCCCAATGATTTCTCGTATCCCATTGACCGATTTATCCTTCTTCTTGGCAATCAAATTTTGCACTGCCCGCTTAATGAAATACTGAAGTTCCGGGCAACTACCAGAATGATGCATCAAAACTTCGATGACAACTCCCTCTATATAGTTCCACAATTTTCCAACAAACTCCTCTGTAGTGGCAGAAATGTCTCTGACATTCTTCTGCAAAACATCCAGGAAATCGGGAAATCCAATCCTTTGTGCTTCATTTAAAAACATGAGCTCAACGAACAAGTTGTCTTCCTTCTTATCAGGATACTTTGAACGTAGCTCAGCAGAGTATTGTTTGAGTTCAAGATCAATCAACTCAGACCATTTAGCAGCACATTGCTTATCAAAATCTTCAGTGTACTCATCAAACTCTACTCCAAGAAATTTTTTCTTCAGAGACTCAATAGCCAAACTCTGAATGCGCATGAATGTAGCCAAAGCTTAAGCAACAGAACCTGAATGCTGTGGCAACTCGTTGAGAGCAGCAACATTTACTGCGAGTTTGTTGTTGATATTCTTCTCAATATCCAGAAAGCACTTGGAAATGATGTTTGCTTGAATTTGCACCAACTTATGTGCCAGAACAGGAATGCTAACCATGGACTTGTCCATCTTGGATAACAGTGCAGAGTTTCAAAAAGCCTTGCTTCCTCACTAAGAGCTTCTTCATAAGACTCGTTCGCGATACGATTCTTAACACAAACATAGCCAAGTCCAACATTCATGTCACTTGTAGTAACTTTCTCAAGCAGTCCTTCAGGAGCTCTATCTACCTTTGTCACAACCACTAGAGTCTTTTCCCCAGTTTTGTCCACTTTTTTGGACATCTTAAAGCATTCACAAGTAGAGAAATCAACAGTGGCTGATAAAACATTCACAATTATGCTTTCCTCTGGTGTTATATATTTCATAACAATTTCTGAAATTTGTTCAAAAGTATCTGTTGAGTTTCCATGAACCGGGACCGTAGGTATTCCAGGCAAATCCACCATAGTCAAGTCAGTAACACCATTCTTTTTCACTATGAGTGTTAAAGGGATATTGGATATTCCCTTATCATGTCCAGCAATCTCATTAGTTGCAAGAATAATGGCCTCTGCTACGTGAAATTCATCGGTTGGAACTGATTTTCCATTGTACTCCAAGTAAACCTTTGTCTCACTATGATTTTGGAGCTTCATGATGAGAGGCACTCTAGTGCAAATGCCTTCCCCTCTAGGAAGACTAATTCCGGCAAGTGATTCAAGCACACTGGACTTCCCCGAAGACTGATCACCAATCACCACAATGGTAGGCAGCTGAATGCCATCCTGCATGATGTTGAGGTGTCCAAGCTTGAAGATGCTAGGCAGCTTAATGTCTTCTTGCATACTATTGAGTTGCCTAAGCTTGTCCACACAATCAAGGAGCGGTCGAATCATATCATTGAACGATAAAACAATTGGTGCATGGACTACAGAGCCTTGTGGTTCTACCCCTCCAAGATGTTTTGGATCACTGGAAGAAGAGTCATTGCTTACTTGTTGGGATGTCATTGTTGGAAAGGTTTAGTATCTGTTAAATCTAACTCTTGATGACCACATGAACGAACTCAAAGTATCCCTATTTATACATGATATTTGATCATTTATGTGAACTTCTGCAGATTAGTGTGAAAAGAATAGCATGGGGACTTAACTAGACTTAATGGTTTTTTATCCCAAAAAATACTGATCTCATCCTTGTAGTTACAGTTAATGCATCAGAAAAACATTTGAACTTCTTCTATAGATGGTGTGAACAGCATATCTAGAGACACACACTTCCAGTATAATTAATGCTTTTGTTTCCCTCAAAACAACTGGGCTGTTTAACTAAGAGCCATGTTTTCTGCTATTCATAAGCAAATAAATGTTAATTATTCACTAGGATATAGGAAATGAAAAAGGGAAAAAATATGTGAAATTTCACCATCCCTCTTTTAATTATTGTTAGTTAGGGAAATTTTGGTATTTTGAATATATACAGCTTACATATTGAGGAGATATCCACTTCAACTTTTCTTTTCTATGACTGCCAACTATACAAAACAAGACAAACGTTGTATTAAATGACCTACAGTTGCAAAGAACATGTTCTCTACAGCAAAATTTAGAAAGTAAAGTATCATTCAAACAATGAATCCCTTTTTGTTAAATTCAAAATTCAGCAATAACATTTTCAAGAATGATTTATTTTAAAAAAAACAAGAACCTTTCAAGAATGTAGAGTAAACATATTCATGATATGGTAGGTCCCTTTTAGCACTATAATGATCTGTGTAGAAATTTATCATTTAAAGCTCTATTATTTTTGAGTCCCCCACCTGGGGGCCCTTCTACTCCACCCTTCATCTCTTGCTTCAATTATTGAATTGAAAAAAGTAATGAATAGTCAAGAAACCAGAGTCCATTATTTTGTTTTTGGGAAAAAGGACAGTTTTGCCACTTCTTTTTTCTATGGCTGTAAGCTGTAGACTGTAGATAAAATATAGTTGTATCAATTACAAGTAAGATCACTAGCAAAAGAGAGAGAGAGAGCAATCATTCTTGATTACATATCACTCTTAGCATTCAACAGGTAAAATAAAGTTGTTAGTAATTTAAGATTGAAACATTTATCTTCTCAAAATTCTTAAAATCATTTTGTGGTTCCTTGTTTTGCTTGCAGATTTCAGAAATGGAGGTAGTTGGTGGAGCATTTCTCTCTTCAGCTTTGAATGTTCTTTTTGAAAGGCTTGCTCCTCAGGGTGATCTTCTCAACATGTTTCATAAGCAAAAGCATCATGTTCGGCTCTTAAAGAAGCTGAAAATGACTTTGCGTGGTCTTCAGATTGTGCTAAGTGATGCAGAGAATAAGCAAGCATCAAATCCATCTGTGAGAGACTGGCTTAATGAGCTTCGAGTTGCTGTGGACTCTGCTGAAAATTTAATAGAAGAAGTCAATTATGAAGCGTTGAGGCTTAAGGTGGAAGGTCAGAATCAAAATGTTGCAGAAGCACTATTGAAACATTGGAAAATTTGCAACCTGTGCTTGAGTGATGATTTTTGTCTTAACATAAAGGAGAAGTTGGAAGATACTGTTGAAACATTGAAGGATTTGCAAGAGCAAATTGGTGACCTTGGCTTAACGGAGCATTTTGGTTCAACTAAACAAGAAACTAGAACACCTTCAACTTCTTTGGTTGATGATTCTGATATCTTTGGAAGGCAGAGTGAAATAGAGGATTTGATTGACCGTTTATTGTGTGAAGATGCAAGTGGAAAAAATCTGACAGTAGTTCCTATTGTTGGAATGGGCGGCCTGGGTAAGACAACACTTGCTAAAGCGATTTACCATGATGAGAGGGTGAAGAACCATTTTGGTTTGAAAGCTTGGTATTGTGTTTCTGAGCCATATGATGCTTTGAGACTAACGAAAGGGTTACTTCAAGAAATTGACTCATTTGACTCAAAGGATGTCCACAACAATCTTAATCAGCTTCAAGTCAAATTGAAGGAAAACTTAAAGGGAAAGAAGCTTCTTATTGTTCTGGATGATGTGTGGAATGACAACTACAACGAATGGGATGACTTGAGAAATCTGTTTGTACATGGAGATGTAGGAAGTAAGATCATTGTGACGACACGTAAAGGGAGTGTTGCCTTGATGATGGGAAATGAGCAAATTAGCATGGACCATTTGTCTATTGAAGCCTCTTGGTCTTTATTTAAAAGACATGCATTTGAAAACATGGATCCTATGGGACATCCAAAACTTGAAGAGGTCGGAAAACAAATTGCAGCTAAGTGCAAGGGACTGCCCTTAGCTCTGAAGACTCTTGCTGGCATGTTACGCTCCAAATCAGAGGTCGATAGCTGGAAACGTATTTTGAGAAGTGAAATATGGGATCTGCCACACAATGACATACTACCAGCGTTGATGTTGAGCTACAATGATCTTCCCGCACATTTAAAGAGATGTTTTTCCTTTTGTGCAATATTTCCTAAAGATTATCCATTTAGGAAAGAACAAGTCATTCATCTGTGGATTGCCAATGGTCTCGTACCTCAGGAAGATGAAATAATTGAAGATTCAGGCAACCAATACTTTCTCGAGTTGAGGTCAAGATCATTATTCGAAAGGGTCCCAAATCCTTCGGAAGGGAACATAGAGACATTCTTAATGCATGACCTTGTCAATGATTTAGCCCAAATTGCATCTTCAAAACTTTGTATCAGGTTGGAAGAGAGCCAAGGATCTCATATGTTGGAAAAAAGTCGGCATTTATCTTATTCAATGGGAAATGATGGTGAGTTTGAGAAATTGACTCCCCTCTACAAATTGGAGCAGTTGAGGACATTGCTTCCGACATGTATTGATCTCAATGATTATTATTATTACCCTCTAAGCAAGAGGGTGCAACTTAACATACTGCCAAGACTAAGATCCTTGAGGGTACTATCATTGTCTCATTACAGGATTAAGGAGTTGCCAAATGAATTGTTTATCAAATTAAAGCTCCTCAGATTTTTGGACCTTTCTATGACAATGATTGAAAAGTTTCCTAATTCCATTTGTGTAATGTATAACTTAGAGACACTTCTCCTGTCATCTTGTGGTTATCTTGAGGAGCTACCGCTGCATATGGAGAAGTTGATTAACTTGCATCAGCTTGACATAAGCAACACTTGTCGCTTGAAGATGCCGCTACATCTTAGCAAGTTGAAAAGCCTCCAAGTGTTAGTGGGAGCCAAGTTTCTCGTAGGTGGTCGCGGTGGTTTGAGAATGGAAGAGTTGGGTGAAGTACATAACTTGTATGGATCTCTATCAGTTGTAGAGTTGCAAAATGTGGTTGATAGAAGGGAAGCTGTGAAGGCAAAGATGAGGGAGAAGAATCATGTTGACAAGTTATCTTTGGCTTGGAGTAAAAGTAGTAGTGTAGACAATTCACAAACTGAAAGAGACATACTTGATGAGCTACGCCCACATAAAACTATAAAAGAAGTTGAAATCACTGGATATAGAGGGACCAAATTTCCAAATTGGCTAGCTGATCCTTTGTTTCTTAAGCTGGTAGAATTGTCTCTTAGCCATTGCAAGGACTGTGATTCATTGCCAGCACTGGGACAGCTTCCTTCTTTGAAAAGCCTTTCGATTAGAGAGATGCATCGAATAACAGAGGTCACTGAAGAATTCTATGGCAGTTCGTCTTCCACAATGTCTTTTAACTCTCTTGAGAAGCTTGAATTTGAACATTTGCCAGAGTGGAAGCAATGGCACGTACTAGGAAGTGGAGAGTTCCCTACACTTGAGAAGCTTTCAATTGCAAATTGTCCAAAGTTGATGGGGAAGTTGCCTGAAAATCTCTGTTCTCTGAAAGAATTGACCATTTCAGAATGTCCCGAACTCAATTTGGAGACACCCATCCAACTTTCAAGTTTAAAATGGTTTGAAGTTGGTGGTTCTCCTAAGGTTGGAGTTCTTTTTGATGAAGCTCAGCTGTTTACATCCCAACTTGAGGGAATGAAGCAGATTAAGGGATTATATATTGATAATTGTAACTCTCTTACCTCCTTACCTTTTAGTATTCTTCCCAGTACCTTGAAGAGAATATGGATATCTGATTGCCAGAAATTGAAATTGGAGGCGTCAGTTGGTGAGATGTTTCTCGGGGATTTGCTACTGGTAGAATGTGATTCTATAACTGAGTTGGTCTCAAGAGCATGTTATTTGTCTATAAGGAGTTGCCACAACCTTACTAGTTTGTTAATTCCTACTGCCACTGAAAAGCTCGCTTGCAACAACCTTACACAGCTGAAGCGGCTGCCACAACTCCTTTCATCTCTTAAGGAACTGCAACTGTCGAATTGTCCAGAAATAGAGTCCTTTCCTCAAGGAGGATTGCCCTTCAATTTACAACTCCTTTCAATCTGGAATTGCAAGAAACTGGTGAATGGCCGAAAGGAGTGGCGTTTACAGAGACTCCCCTGTCTCAAAGTGTTAGTGATTGTACATGATGGCAGTGACGAAGAGATTCTTGCTGCTGGTGAGAATTGGGAGTTGCCTTCCTCTATTCAAACACTTAGAACAGAGAATCTGAAAACATTAAGCAGCCAAGTTCTCAAAAGCCTCACCTCTCTTCAATCTCTATGTATTAAGGGTAATTTACCTCAAATTCAGTCAAAGCTGGAAGAAGGGCTTCACTCCTCTCCTTCTCTTCAATGTCTAGGCATTTCCTCGTGCCATCAACTCCAGTCTCTTGCCCCCCTGCCCACCTCCCTCTCTAGGCTGATCATCGATGATTGCCCTAATCTCAAATCTCTTCCACCCCTGCCCTCCTCCCTCTCTGAGCTGACCATCACTGATTGCTGTAATCTCAAATCCCTTCCAGTAAAAGGGATGCTCCCTTCCCTCTCTGAACTATCTATTTCCAAATGTCCATTCCTCAAACCACTCCTAAAATTTGACAAGGGGAAATACTGGCCAGAAATTGCTCATATCTCCACCATAAAGATCGATGACGAATACCTTTAACATTTAAAACAAATGTAAGTTTTTCTTTAGCATTATTCAGGATTTTTATTAATGATTATCGGCTATTAACTTAGCAAACTTTTTTCTTTGTCAGGATTCTGATAACAATATATTCAAGTTGTTACCGTTCTAGCTCAGGTGGTAATAGGAAAGTTCTGCTGCTTCTCTATTGAATAGACAGTGCTTCAATGTGGTCTGACAGCAAAGTGTAAGTGAATAAACATAGTTTCACAGTTTTATTACCGTTGACTGTAAACGTTATGTTTATACTTTGAACTGTTTATACACAAATCTGTGTGATCATTACAAATGACGTATCCCTTTGATATTAATGACATTTAATATTCTTTTCAGAATATAAATTATGCCGTTCTCATCATCAAACACATAGCTTTATTTTTATGCTCCATAGAGAATATAAATTTTAGAAAAGATAATAACGGATAACGATCAGAAGTTTTAGGAAATAAGTAAACTTCCACTGTCAGAATTAGATGTTATAGACTTGCAGCTAGTTGTTGTGCGTTATATAATTCTTGGATGACAGGTATTGGATTGGTTTCTCATTGCTTATTGATTTATGGTCTTTTAAGCATATGAAGAAAGAATATGCATCAATCATCCATAGGAATGTCAGTATACGCCATCACCACATCTATTGTTAGGACATAAAAAGAACATGTCTAAGTTATCTGAATTTCTGAAGGTGTAATGGTTAGAGCAAACTGTAAATGCAATATAAAAAGTACAGTATAAGAAATAGGGAAGACTTTGAGGAGTGAAATTTGTTTGCATAATTTCTTGATGTTATTTACTGATTAAATGATATATGTGTATTTCAATTCATACTTGCTTAAACATCCTCAGGACTGCAGTTGGTATTGGAAAAAGCTATGATGCAATGGGCTGGAATCAGATTACAACATGAGGGCATGCGACGAGTGTTAATGGAAATCAGGAGGAAACATTGGAAATCCATACAAAAGGAGGTTATTGCAGCCATCTAGGGGGGCAATGATCTACCATACATGGAGGGCTCGGAATTGGAAGCTGTTCAAAGGAGAAACTGTATATACAGTGGAGTTGATGGGTAGATTGACTTTACCTTGCCTACACAAGAAACTTCATAGATATAGGGGTTTAATGCAAAGATTACACTTGTAAGTTGTAACTAGTTTTTTTTTTGTTTCTTTCTTTCTGAGGGCGGTGATCATCTGGCTTATTCAAAGGAGATGTCGAGGTGCTCTTTGGCTTGTAATCATTTACACTCAGAAAATTCCTTATTCATTCAAAATTAGTCCTAATCTGGAAAACTTCCAGGTATTACGATGTGTGTTATCTGAGAAGCATCTATGTTTCATACAAAGATGAGAGCAATTTTCATGTGCATTTCAGGACCTTATAGTGTTAATCTGCTTTTCTTACATCGATATTGATAGTAATGTTTATTTTAGTTGAAAAATAAAAAATCCATATTCGGGTAATAAAGCCCCAAACTTCCTACAATGACTGTATACATATGATGGTGCTTCCACTTGAACACCCTTATCTTCATTCCCTTAAGACTTTCACCTGGAATCGCCATCCCTTCTGACTTATGCTAAATGAAACAGAGCAGCCTTATTATATATATAGAATCAATATTTTCGTATGTATATGTGAAGTAGGAAACAAATTCAATATTTCTGGCTGTGTTTTGATGAGAATAACAGAGTTTATTTTCCTTTCCGGAATTAACTTCGTATTCAACTTCAAAAACTCATAAGTTTAGTTTATATGATATAGGAAATAAAGAAATAGTAAGAATTCTAAGTAGTGTAGGATTTATTATTTGGTATTTATTTAATTATGTCTAGCTAGAATTTATTTGTCCCACCTTATATAGGAATAGGTTTATAGGGATGTCTTATTATATATTTTCATATAAGGCTATTCAAATCGAACCGAAACCGATAATCCGAAAAACAGAGGTATTGCTTTATGGTAATGGATTATTGGTATAGCGGTTTCACTGATGATTTTAATTTTTTTTTATTATCGGGTTATCGGTTCTGAATGGGTTAATCGAAAATTCGATAGTGACTCAAAACGTCGTTGCTTCTTACATGTTATGTGTTTTTCAAGAATCACGCATATAAAAGTATTATAAATACAACTCAAAATATTTAAAAGACATATAATAATCGATAAAAAAAACTTAGTTGACTCTCAAAATTTCAATCTTGTCACAAAAATTTGGACGGAGAGAAGTTATGTTTTAAGTTTATCAATATTCAAACAACTTATTATTATAATAAAGTGGTCATACTTTTCGTTTCTCTGCATGATTTTATACATTTGTTTCATTATTATTAATTGTTCTTCTTTTTAGCTAAATAATTTCAAATAAAAATATCCCAAAGTAGAGGGCTAGAAATCAAAGTGACTGGCTACTGGCTTGTTAAGATTAAGTAGAGGCAATAATAAAAAATAATACTAAGTAAATATTTTTGGGGCGTTGGGTGGATGGCAGGGGTGGGATGGTCAAGGGGTAGGGGTTGGGGGCGTTGGGTGAGTAGGAGGATACAATAATAAATAATATAAGTTGTCACTTGTGTTATTTTCCTCATTTTTAAGTGACTTGTTTTCCTGTAGAGAATGTAAGAAAATGTTTTCTTCCATACCAAACACACCCTAATCAGTATATTTGTTGTTTTAGCAAACAAGCATATTGCTAACTGTTGTCAATAAACCAACAGTGTATTGTACCTTCATAGTAGAAAAAAAATACTGGGCAATGTGTATGCAGATCTTATAGAGGTTGTTTCCGATAAATTCTCAATGCAAGTAAACATAGTGTTACAGAATGCAAGTAAACACAGTGTTACAGAATATTGTAAAGATATTATTTTACCTTATATAGCTAGCTAATAATAGAAAGATGTGTAGAATATTTGCTTACCATTTATAGAACCTCCAGTGATTGTATATATACGTGTACTTCTTAACATAGTGAAATACAAGTTCTACTATTTCCATATTCCAAATAACATGGTATCACAGTCAGGCCTTTGGCTTCGTTGAGTGGAACTTTAATTGAGGGAATTGAGGGATCAGATTAGTCCTTTGTTTGTTTGAGAAGAACCTGTTTGAGTCCTTTGTTTTTATTTGAAAAGATTTGTCCTTTCGAGTGAAGTGTTGGAATTATTATCTACTAAATACACTACAAGGAAAACAGAAGAGGTACTCATTTTTTGTGTTTTGGGTTTGATATTCTTGCTCAAACTTCTTGGCTATCGTTCGTGTTCGAGTTTTGTGTGGTGAAGGTCACTATTCCAGCTCGTCCTGTCCGTGTTCGCTGCCCAAGGAAAGGTGAGGATTTCGCCCTTATTCCGTTTACAACTCTTCCTTCTTTTCAATCTTTGTATATATAAGATGATCTTGCATAAGTAAATTGTTTTCGTTAAGATTTCTTTGTTGTTAGAGAATGTTCGTATTTCCTTGAAATATAAACTGAATACCAGCATCACTTCTTCAAAATGCTTAGTCGTAATGGTTTTCCGTGTTGCTTCGAATTTGATTTAATGACTCGCTTTCCATGGCTTATATATCAAATGCTCCTCATACCCCATTCCCGATTTGTTTGGTGAGTATGGTCTATTCCGTTGCTTGCTTTGTGAGGTTACCTTTCGTCTTCCATGGATGTGATCATTTCGGAATGTTTCCCTGATGTTTGGAGGCCGGCATGTCGGTATTATATCGGTATAGCTTTCATATGCCTAATTTCGCCCCTTATGGTTACATTGTGTTTGCTTGCTTGCCTAAATAATGGTATGGCTTTATTCATGTTTGTCTCCTAAATCAAATCGGTTTTGTCCCCGTTCTTAAAGGAGTCATGGCTCATTTTGTCACGCCTCGAGCCTACACCCTGGACGTGGCCGGCACTCGGAGACCATTGCTGGCCCCCAAGCGAACCCTTGGCCTGGCTTTTTTAACTCAGCGGAAATCTAACTTAACAGAATAACTCCATGCAATGAAAGGTCATAAAACAACCCAACTGATAAATCTGGCCAAAAAGGCAAATCGAGTCTCAAAATAGAATATTACATATATACATAGATCAGAGACTCAAAACTAACTGACTGACTGTCTGTCTATGAAGCCTCTATAATACTAAGATGGATATTGGGACAGACCCCGCAACATCCTAATAAAACAAAACTAAGAGAACAAAACAATCGAGTCCTCCGGAAATCAAGGAGGCTCACCACTGACTCTAGAGTGTTCAGCTGGATCAACGGCGTGCTGGATGCTGATCCTAGGTACCTGTGTCTGCATCATAAAAAGATGCAGGCCAATTGGCATCAGTACATGGAATGTACGAGTATGCGAGCTGGACCGCTAAACAACAACTTAAGCTTGAAAGGGATACAAAAGAGAACTTACCTTGGCTCTGTTCAACTCATGAATAACTGAACTAGGGTATAAAGCAATGAGACGCATGCAATATATATAAAGCTTTGTAAAACTATTTAAAACATGACGTCGAAATCATATTTATAATATCATAAAAATACCATGTTTCCTCTCAAAGTCTACTTGTGCAATGCATGAATGAAGTCCCATACCCCCATCCATACTAAGCAGAACCCCTCGAGGAACCATGCAATCTTTCATGTGGGAGTTTCTTTAACCGATAGCCACCACTACATGCTTAAGTAGTGATACAACGTTTTACTTCACGTTGCCCAAGGACCATCCTATACCTTGTCGTGATATAGGACCTTACTTTAACTTTTGCTTAGTAGATCCACTAGCTTATCTTTCTTGATCATCTAAAAAGTATGATCCGAGAAATCCCATGTTTGGCTACATGGTTCTTATGGAGAGTTGAGTTAATATGAACTCGTGTCCCCAATTCGGTGCTCAAGATTACTCCCAAAAATATTTTAGCTCATTAGTGTTTTAAACACATCTTTCTTTAGTTGAGATAATTACTCAAAACTTAGCCCAAAGGCTCTTGAAAACTCTTTCTAAAAAGAACAAATCAAAACCATATTTTAATATGATCATTGATGACTCGGGATATTCATATTGCTTAAACATTGATGGTATATCTAGAGACCATACTGTTTAAACATTGATGACATACTCGATTTGTCATACTAATCATATTTTAGAAACTCTTTTGCAAAACTCATCTTTTCTCAAAAAGAGATAGTATTCAACTTCTCAAAACTCTTTTGGAAATCTCAGTTTCCTCTTATCTTAAATGTGAGAACATTTATAAACTTCTTTGGGAAATACTTAGTTCCCTAATAACTTTTGAGAAATGAACTCAACTCTTGACTCTTGAATTAACTCGAAACTCTTGACTTAACTGAAAACTCTTGACTTAACTGGAAACTCGATACTCTTTACTTGACTTGAAACTTGAGACTGTTTACTTAACTTGAGACTCCATGCTCTTTACTCAACTTGAAACTCTATACTTAACTTGGAACTCTATACTCTTTGCTTGACTTGAAACTTAAGCCTCTTTGCTTAGCTTGAAACTCTATACTCTTTGCTTAATTTGAAACTTGAGCCTTAAAATGAAGTTAAAACGTTCAATAAGGACTTTTGAAAACTTTGAAGACTTGCTTTGACTTACTTCTTAACTTCTAAGCTTGGCTCTAACTTCACTTGACTTCTAACTTCTCTTGACTTCTAACTTCTCTTGACTTTGATCCTAACTCGCCCTGAATTGGATTATGGATCCAAGGTATATGATCACATGTTTATGGATGAGTTCTTGACGTTTAGATGTACTTTGGAGTGTTGGAAACAACTAGGAAACATAGGTACAATACCAAGGAACATGCATGAGAAAGTGGGGAATGAATGGAAAAGGTTGGCGTCCTTGGCGCTTTGAGAGGCGCGGGGCGCCAGCCCTACAACTTCAGAAGGGGCCTGCTGGCGCTCTGCTAGGCGCGCCGCCCCAAGGGAGGAAACTCAAAAACTCTTTTGGGGTGCGCTGGCAGGCGCGACACCCCTCCCCTAACCCCCGAAAACTTGACTTTTCTCCTTCATTTCTCCAACTCTAAACCTCCTTAACTTTATTGGTTTCAACTCCAAACACTAAGAATCATAAAATCCCTCAACATTCAAGAGATTCAACTCAAAACACAACCAAATCAAGTACTAAACCAACAAGAACTTCAACACAATCACAACCAACAACTTCAACAAACATAATCAATCTTTTCTCAAGAATTAAACGAGTTTGGCATGTGGGGGAAAGAATCAACCCAACACTATGATCTCACATACCTTATAGGGATCACCCTCGACGATACCACGACGATCTCCTTGCTTGTTGTTCTCTTTTCTCCTCTTCT
This sequence comes from Solanum stenotomum, assembly GCF_019186545.1. Classification (NCBI taxonomy): domain Eukaryota; kingdom Viridiplantae; phylum Streptophyta; class Magnoliopsida; order Solanales; family Solanaceae; genus Solanum; species Solanum stenotomum. The sequence goes on along the minus strand of NW_026023739.1, from coordinate 24,496 downwards.
TCTCCTCTTCTCTCTCAAACCCTTACTCTCACTCTTTAAAATGGAACAAAACTGATCTAAAAATCAGTCTCCCACAACAATATAACCAAAAAGAATTAGTTAGGGAAAAGACCAAAATACCCTTAAGAATTTCCGGACGGATTTCCCTGCCAGAGCCCAACTTCTAAAGGACATAACTCATTCATATGAACTCGGAATCGAGCAAGCTCGGTGGAGTTGGAAATATAATTCCACAAGCTTCGCAAAAACAACTGGTACTACTCCTATTTCATCATGAGATAGGAGTTATGACTGCTCAAAGTTGGCCAAAAACTCATTTTTTCCCATACTTGACCAAATTTTCCAGATTTTGAATTTCCTTTCAAAAATGACTATTTCCAATTCTAAGCCTCTTCAAAGTTATTTCAAATTGCCGGATGTTACACATTTCCTTTCTTGGTTGTTTATCCGTATTAAGCAAGGATTAATTTTTCTTTTGTGTTCTTAAAGTTAACTCTTATAAGCATAAACTTGTTTTTTAAAGACTTAGTTTTATTCCATTAGTGCATAGGTTGCTACTGCCTTTATTTTTTAGTAGTATAAAGCATTGTTTAGGCATTTCTTCATGGTTTTGTGGTCAACAATGTGTTAGGGAGGAAATTTGTTTGAATGTGGTGGTTTAATTTACTTTAAATTAGCTTTGCCTCACTCTTTAGTTTTCAAACTTAATTTTTCTTACTCTCACATGTTACATTTCAGATCTAATTATATCGATTCCCACCTTGATAAATGCCTCAATTTGTGTGCTTCATTTTATTCATCCGATTGTTGACATTTCTGATTTGAAAGAGTGTTACTTTCTTTATTGTTTGCTTTCTATCTTGCCTTGGGGAGTTCAAGTTTGGTTTATTCTAAGTTTACTTGATCTACATGTCTCTAAGGTGGTACATTAGCTTTATGCTTGGTTCTTATTTATTTATTCGCTTCCTATGTTAAAAGTTTTCATTGGGTTTGATTTTAGAAGATTTTCCAGCATGTTTATTGCTTTGAGATTAAAGTTAGCATATTATGAGCATTGTTTTCCTCGTTTAGTCAATTCTTTAAAGCTCCTGACATATCCGTTAGTTTCGGATTATTTGTTAGTACAACCTCATTCCTTTCACTTTATATATTTTAGCATATCTTTTCTTTGTTTTCTGATTATGTATTAACTCTTTTTTCCCTCGTTTCCTTTGCATGTAAACATTTTGCTCTGAGTCTTTTTTCGACTCGATCTCCTTTCATTCACCTCTCATGTTGAATTGGGCCATGGAAGCCTAATTTTCCTCTTTTCGAGTCAACCATCCACTAAAATCGACGAACATGTTTCGGAGTTGAAAGAATATGCAACAATCGAGAAATTGAAAAGATTGGGCCAAAGGCCTGCTCTTAATTAAAAAAATTGTATTTGTGGGCCTAAGCCCACTTATTTGCTATTATTTGTTAGTTCTTAGGACAAGTAAAGGAACTGGGCCTAAGGCCCAAAAGAAAGATATCCATTTTTGTTAGACTAGGACATGTACCAGTGATTTAAATGGGTCCAAGTATTGGTCCAGGCGGACAGAAAAAACCAAACTTGGGGCCAAATCTCTCTCCCTCTTTGCTTTATTGTGTTTGTTTACTTGCTGATATCTGTTACTTAATCTTAAGGTTCTAAAAAATCCAAATCCCCGAAAGACACCCATTTTGATTTAACAATTTAACTAAATCGGTCTTTTAAATGAACTTAAAGAATAATTTTGAGAAATATCTCACTTAGATAATATTCAAATATTTCCTCCTTTTTTCCCCTTAAAATAGTTCTAACTATAAAATAGCTCAATTTTGCAATTTAAGTTAAGTTAAATTATTTTGGTCAAATAATTAATTAGCGGATAACCGCGTATTAGCGGGCATTTCGGGTGACCTCAAACCCTTCCCGAAATGCTAATAAGAACCCTGAACCCCGTTTAAGTTTTCATTAGATTTCTGTTTTAGTCTTTTGAAAATAATAGTTTTCTTGATTTTTCTTAAAAATTAAGTGACGACTCTAAAAACAGTTCAAGTATATTTTCTTAATAAAACAGAATGGCGACTTTGCTTGGGATTTGAATGGTTCTAACCTTAAGATTAATTTATTTGGCTACGTGTTTTAACTGTCTACTTGTTTTATTTATCGTATATATTGAATTATAATATTCATGGCATGACATATTCCGTCAAACGACAATTATTTTTGTTTTCCATTTAAAGGATGATTATGCGGGCCGCAGTCGTTCGTTAACCAAATTGTTCTCGGGGCACCCTGACGAATGTAGTTGGCTACTGGATAGTCAACGGTCATTAACTGTCCCAGCCCAAGTTGTCCGCTTGGGTCACCTATCTACTATAAACAAAGCCCACTCTTAGTCAAGACTAGCGTAGAGCCAAACTCAATTCCAAAATTTAGCGCATTGGCCTAAGATAACCCAACACCCAAGGCATGTTGTCCCAGAAATTGGCCGAACCGCAAAAAGAAAGCCATCTCGACCACTACGAGTTACATTTGAGCATCAATAAATTCAAGATCCACAGTACGAGGGAAACATGGGCTAAAATCTTCCACGACATAAAAGATGGAAATGTACAATGAATGTTTCAAGATTTCATGTTAGAGAAAATAGCTGTTTAAAGGGCTAAGTGTCCTTTCCTAATTCTTCCTGGCATTAGAGGTGTGCGACCCTACAACCCTAGCAGGGTAATGTGACAATTCGACAGAAGGCAAATTCAACCTTTCAAAAGAGACATTAGCCGCTATGTCTTTGACTACAATGGGTGCGACAAGATACCTCATGCCAAGGAAATTCTCGATGAATGGGTCGGGCAGGTCAACCTAAAAGAGAGCATGGCCGAAGACAGATATGAAGCTGGGTATGTTGACGATTTCAAAAAATGGTTGCAGGATGATCTATGTGGTACACTTGACCCAACGCCACGCATGGTCCGACAGATTGAAGATATCCAAGTAAGGCTCCAAATCCAAGTCTACCACTTTTAGCAAGAATGGGATCGAAGAGAGCAAGAGTTTCAACGTAGGGAGCAAGAATACCTGCATAGGGAACAAGAGTTCCATCATCGAGAATATGAAAGCCAAAGGGCTTTAGCCTTTGCCACACAAGAGTTAGCTAACGCAAGAGTCTGCCTGGTACGTTTGGACTCGAATTTGGATGATCAGCTTAACACTCTCCAAGGCGTATCGATATCTTCCAAAGTAGTGTTCGCTGAGCTGCATGTGATGACTAGCAAGATCCTAATTCGCGAAGAAGTGGAAAAAGCAAGAGGAGGAGCGGGACCGTCAGCCTTTTAGTTATCTTATTCCCCTGCGTGGGATTGATTTTATTGTATTTGCAGTTTATCTCGTCCCAAAAAGATGTACCCCTTTTTTTGACTTCATAATGAATTCTCTAATTATTTATGAATTTTGTTTTGGGGGGTGCAACAATTTGTTTTAAATGGCGCAATACATCCTTTAAAATTGCTAGGCCTACCTTTGGCACAAAAGGGTCACATATTTGCTTAGGACGCGATATATGCTTGTGTGCTTTAACTGTTTATATGATATGTTGCTTTGAATGAGGACATTTTTAGCCCACTCTTTGTCAAAAATTTCCGAAAATGCCAAATACAAGTCACTACCAAAATGTCCGACCAAAATTCCACGAGTCTTGAGTTTCTCAGCCAAAAATAATAATAAAAAAATCTTACTACCAAATCCTAAAACGTTACTTTGTCATCTCAGGAAAGGTAAAATTACTGCTAAGATGGAAAAGGGCAAGAATGTCGAGGTGGAGACGACTGAGGAGAATTTAAGGATGAAATTGCGAAGATTCAAACAAGAGATTCGAGAAATGGGAAAAAGAAGAATAAAAGTAGAACTAGCCACCGCAGCTGCGCAAGCCAAAAATGCAGCACTAGACGCGGAGTTAGTGGCCAAGATGACAAGATATGTTGTCATGAACGAGGAGACAGTTGCTATGTGGAAGGAACATGATGTCTTCAACAATGATATAACCATGAGACTTTAAGAGCTACATGGAAAATACTCTTTCTTCAACCAAGAGACCACCCGTAGTGGACCCAAAGGCACTGGACCTGAATCTGTTGAAGAGGAACTTGAGGAGGAAATTGTCTATAGGCCTCCTTTCCAGGGACGGTGGAAAGAAGGGGATGAGAAAATCGCCCTTGAAGCATACGAGTGTACCCCCCGTGATTAAGGCGACAATCGGGAGAAGAATGGCTTGGATGGAAGCACATTTTATCTTTAAGGAGCTTTATTGTCTGTTTTTCACTTTCCTTGTAATCACCAGAAATGAATGAATGAAAATGGGAATCCCTTTTGTATTCAAACTACGTAGGGCCTGAATTCTCCTTGGGAGATACGTAGGCAGCCTTTCAAGGCCCGGCCCCTATCTTTTTAAAATTTTCTTTTCCCCCTTTCATTCTACAAGGAAACATTGAATTCACGTCAACAAATGCTGAGAGATGCATCAAGAAGACCTTAGCTCAACACAATTTAACCTTTCTGAGTCAATAGCCCTAGAATAAAAATGAGCAAATTCATGTTTGTTCAAAAAATCAGTCCCTATTATTCGTGGGTTAACATGTCCCTAAACGAAGCAACCTTTATGTGTTTACATGCTTTCTATGTGATATTTTGTATTATTTGTCATGAATCAAAACTAACAGATTTGCCTTTGAGTTGTTTCTCTCTACAGGTAGTTAGAACTGATTTGTGTTGATAAGCTGGCTGAACACCCCTATTTTACAAGATCAAAAGGGCCTACAGATTCCTTCCCCAGTCAAAGTTCTCGGAAGGGCAAATCAACAATGGGCGAAACGTTGAGGATACCGGCTTAACAAATGTTGTTGTGGCTCAGTCCATCCTCACCGATCAGAACGAGTTAATTATACAGTTGATGCAATAGATCACTGAGATGCGGGTCGAAATGCAGAGAAGGCAGGATCTGCCTAATTCAATTTTTGCTCCGGCAGATGGAAGTGTTGACACCCAATTTTGACCTAACATTTTCAAAATTCGTAACTTTTAAGTTTTATTTATTTAATAGTTCAAAATAAAAAATTTATAGTTTTAAATAAGTTTATCGATAACTATCCTTATTTATCAAAATTTGTGATTTTTTATGAGTTAATTTTAAAATTGTATTTTTACATGTCATTAGTTGTGTTCATTATATTTTTTTAATATTCATTTTATTTGTTACATTTACTAATATTCATTTTGATATTTTTGTACAGTATAAAATTTCATTCAAAATACAGATAAAATTTACATATATAGATTGATCGATGAATTTAGGCCACAATCCCAAGCCCATTATGTGAGCCCATTGTATTACAACTCCCTATTTAAGTAAATTTTGGGTCAAAAGCAAGGTGGGGGATAATATTTTAGACATTGAGAGATACAATATCAGAGAGAAACCCTAATTGTTTTTTCTTCTCAAAATAAACTTTTCGGCCGCCACCACCCCGGAATCCGGCGAAGTTTCGGCAACCCAAAATCCCTATTCATATTTCTCCTTTTTCCGGCAACAACCAGGAACCAACAGACCCCATTTTCCCTTTCTTCTCCGACCCAAACCCACCAGCAAACAACCACCCTTTTCACGCCAAACCACCAGCCAAAGACGAGCAAAAATCAACTCACAAACCTCCGTTCTCTTTTTCCGACCACATCCACGAACCCATCAGCGAACCAACGTTCAAGTCAAAGGAAACTTGCGTTGAAAGATATTTGCATTTAAGTCGTATCTATTCGGAGGTGAAGGATGCGCACCATATCTATTCAACGTTCAAGTCGAAGGAAACTTGCGTTAAAATATATTTGCATTTAAGTCGCATCTATTCGGAGGTGAAGGATGTGAACCATATCTATTCAATGTTCAAGTTGAAGGAAACTTGCGTTAAAAGAATTTTTATTTGTCCTATCGATGGACATATAATCAAAATCCTACCGATGGACATACATTCAAAATTCTACCGATGAATCATCTTTTTTCATTCGTCCTACCAATGGACATACATTCAAAATTCTACCGATGGATCATCTTTTTTCATTCGTCCTACCGATGGACATACATTCAAAATTCTATCGATGGATCATCTTTTTTCATTCGTCCTACCAATGGACATACATTCAAAATCCCACCGATGGATCTTTTTTTTTTATTCGTCCTACCTATGGACATACATTCTAAATCCTACTGATGGATCATCTTTTTTCAATCGTCCTACCGATGGACATACATTCAAAATCCTACCGATGGATCATCATCTTCATTCGTCATACCAATAGGCATGCATTTTTATCCTACCAATGGATCAACTTCATTTGTCGTATCGTAAGAGATGCTACTTATTTTTCCTGTAATTTTGTCTCTACTAATTAGTTTCATCTTTGTTTTTTTTAGAACATCCAAGAGGATGCATTCTCAGTTGAGCCACAGGTGCGGACTATTTCAACAAGAATGCAACACAACGTGGAATGTTTTGGAGGCAAGATCGGGATCGACTTCCACCACATTCCAACCACACTTTTATATAAAGGTCATGTGTTCGGTCAAAATCGGGTTTGTCAATTTTCGTTGTCCACAATTTCTTTCATCAATCATATCCAACGAAAGGGACAGCTGTTGACATCCAATTTTGACCTAACATTTTTAAAATTCGTAACTTTTAAGTTTTATTTATTTAATAATTCAAAATAAAATTTTTATAGTTTTAAATAGGTTTATCGATAAGTATCCTTATTTATCAAAATTTGTGATTTTTTATCAGTTAATTTTAAAATTGCATTTTTACATGTCATTAGTTGTGTTCATTATATTTTTTTAATATTCATTTTGATATTTTTGTACAGTATAAAATTTCATTCAAAATACAGATAAAATTTACATATATAGATTGATCGATGAATTTAGGCCACAATCCCAAGCCCATTATGTGAGCCCATTGTATTACAACTCCCTATTTAAGTAAATTTTGGGTCAAAAGCAAGGTGGGGATAATATTTTAGACATTGAGAGATACACTATCAGAGAGAAACCCTAATTGTTTTTTCTTCTCAAAATAAACTTTTCGGCCGCCACCACCCCGGAATCCGGCGAAGTTTCGGCAACCCAAAATCCCTATTCATATTTCTCCTTTTTCCGGCAACAACCAGGAACCAACAGACCCCATTTTCCCTTTCTTCTCCGACCCAAACCCACCAGCAAACAACCACCCTTTTCACGCCAAACCACCAGCCAAAGACGAGCAAAAATCAACTCACAAACCTCCGTTCTCTTTTTCCGACCACATCCACGAACCCATCAGCGAACCAACGTTCAAGTCAAAGGAAACTTGCGTTGAAAGATATTTGCATTTAAGTCGTATCTATTCGGAGGTGAAGGATGCGCACCATATCTATTCAACGTTCAAGTCGAAGGAAACTTGCGTTAAAATATATTTGCATTTAAGTCGCATCTATTCGGAGGTGAAGGATGTGAACCATATCTATTCAATGTTCAAGTTGAAGGAAACTTGCGTTAAAAGAATTTTTATTTGTCCTATCGATGGACATATAATCNTTTTGGGTCAAAAGCAAGGTGGGGATAATATTTTAGACATTGAGAGATACACTATCAGAGAGAAACCCTAATTGTTTTTTCTTCTCAAAATAAACTTTTCGGCCGCCACCACCCCGGAATCCAGCGAAACTTCGGCAACCCAAAACCCCTGTTCATATTTCTCCTTTTTTTGGCAACAACCAGGAACCAATAGACCCCATTTTCCCTTTCTTCTCCGACCCAAACCCACCAGCAAACAGCCACCCTTTTTACGCCAAACCACCTGCCAAAGATGAACAAAAATCAACTCACAAACCTCCATTCTCTTTTTCCGACCACACCCACGAACCCATTAGCGAACTAAGATCAAAACCCCATCATTTCTCTTCTTTCCAGCGAGCCTCAAGCTACACCACCGAAAACGATAGCAGAGCCACCAAACCTCCCGACCTTCAAAGCTCCATCTCCGACCGGCAACAACACCCCAAATCTACCAGAAAATGAGACCCTCTCCATCACCACAGTTATACCATCAAGATCCATCGGAAACAATCGAACAACCACCGAAAACGGCCCAACAGAACCCATCTCCAAAACCTCGACCCAAAACCTCCTTTGTTTTCATTTTCCGTTTCTCTAGCGAGCACCAGACCACCGCTAGTCCCTTTCCCTCTCCCCCATAATGATTTTATTCATTTTGCAGGTACTTCGGCAAGGTCTCGAAGCTCCAAAACCCAACTCTGGCGAACAACGAGCTGCAACAAATGATAAATCCGGGAAAGCAACCCGACAACAACAGCTCCACCAACAAACTTCATCTCCCTTTTGCGGTGACCCTCTGATTTGTTTACTGATATTGTTATGTTACTTTAATGTTACTATTTTGTGGTTGATTCAATATTGAGTGGACTGTTCATTTTTAATTGTTTAGTTGTTATTTTTGTCTTGTTAAGATGATTACTTTGCTTGTTTATACTTTATTTTGGTTGGTTCACTGATTGATTGGAGTAGCAGTTATTAATTTTTATTGTCGTTGCTTCAATATTGTGATTTGTTGATGTTTTTCGGAAGCTCTATTTTTGTACTGAAGTTCATTTAGTATTACTTACCGTTGTTGGTATTTTATTTTATTTGGCTTAGTTGAGATTCATTTATTAATTCTATTTTATTATGTATTGTTGCTTTATATGTTCATATTTGGCGGCTTATAATTTATTGAAATTGATTTTATGCATTTCTAAGGTTTTTCTATTAAGCACATGTTACTATTTTGCTTATTATGATATAACTCTCTCCATATCACTACAAAAAACGCTTAAATAACGGGGTCTAATTTTAAGGTTTGTGGGGGTTTAAAACCCCCGCAATCTAGTATTGCGGCAGTTGTAAAAACTCCCACAATAAGAGTTGTCTCAAGCAATTTTCGACAGTTTTTCTTTGACCCCCACAATCAATTAGCGGGGGTTACTTTGCGGAGGTCGACCCACGCTAATTTAAAATTAAATCTTTTGATATTATTTTTTTAGTTACAAATAGCGGGGGTTTAAAACCTCCACAATTTTGCAATTGTTTATATTGAAAGATCTGAGCAATCACATAAGCTCTACAATTCATTCAATATACTTTTATTCATATATTACTTATAGAATCACTAATTAAGCTATAGACCATAATCAAATCCAAAGCATGTCTCAAGGTGAAGAAATATATATTCTTTAACGGCATATCATAAAGTCACAAAAATATTGCACTATCATTAATCGCTAAAATGATATTGTCAACATCAAATATGTTCATCAAAATCAAACACTAAATCTAAACACAAAATATCCAATCCAACATTTTAACATCCCCTCCAATCACACAATCTTGTCATCAAATTAATTAGCTAAGAATATAGGCGGAATTGGTTCACTAGCAGTATCACTTGGCTACATAAAAAAATAAAGTATAAAATTAATTAAGTGATATGAAAAAATGTAAAATCCTTGGCAAATATTATGTTTCAAACTATACTTATCATCAGTTAATATATGTCAACAAAAAATGCATTAAAGAAAGGAGAAGCAATATACAAATCAAATGAAAATAGAAATGTAAGAACATTACTTACAGTTGTTGTAGAAGAATTTGTTGAAGGAGAAGCAAAGAACTCCGCAAATTGTTCTGGTATCATCCCTTCTTTCATTATTATATACGCCTTAAAAGCATTCATCATTTGATTGTGAGCATTCATCATTTGATTGTGGTTTTCTTGGCATTGGGACGAACATTAGCCTTCACTACTTGAAGCACTTGCACCACCAAAAAGCGGTCTTACTTGTTTAAAAACTTTACTTGGGACAACTCCTAATCCTAAACATCTAACCCTTCCAGAGTGCTCTTTTCCTAAAACCTTACCAACAACATCATTTGGCGAAATTTGAGACTCATCCATGGTACTTTGGCTCAAAGTTAGCTCAATTTTTTCCTATACATACAAAATCAATGCCGCAAATAAACAAGCAGTAATATTGAAATCACCTTAGTAAAGACAGAAAGATAAAAACTACTTATATGTACACGTAAGAACATGAGTAGTTAGAGGTACGGGACCGCAAGCCATCATAATACAATTAAATAGCAAAGAATTGAGTCTATATAACCTCCATCAATTAATCAACTAGTTCACAACTATTGCCCTATCTTTTTTTTTTTTTATTTTGTTGAAATACAATTAGAATTCATGAAGAAACTTACACATATTTCTTTTGCAGCTTCATTAACATATACTCCATCTTTATTTTTATGAGCAATATATATCTGTGCTCGTCCAGGTCTTTGTCCTGTTTCAGCCATCTACAAATAAAAAATCCAAATAAGAATAGTTTACTACTAAAAAATGAATACATAATAAGTTAATTTACTAATCACTATTTCTGCCCTTATCGTAGCATTCGCTTTGGATCCACCTGTGTGTGGAATTGTCTGTTTTTTCTGATTTTCAGTATTTCTTCTACGCATTTCCTTATAAAAAAATATACAAAACTTAATTAAAAAATCAAGTAGTTACATGATAATAAAGACTAGTAAAAACAGTAACATAAGTACCTTTGTTGAATCTTTATATTGGTAATCAACAAAAGATATCCATTGATCTCGTGGAATTCCATCTGGCACATTATCAATAATCTCAACCTTACTTTTAAGTGGGTCTTCAACTAACTTCCACAAGTTGTTCTTATTTGCAGCCCACTTCTTTCCAATAGATTTATAAATATGTTGGCGCGCATTTGACTCTATTGTCTTAAAGGAGAACTTGGGCTTCACGAAAAAATAAAATTAGTTAGCTTATCTATTGGTTGTAAATATAATATTGAAATTACCAATTATCTTTCTCACCAAAAAGTAAAATAGAGTAAGAGTCTAGTTGTAAGCTTATATCTTTATAATTTGATTGAAGACAGATTTAAGTATGACATAGGCACACTCGACCACTTCTCAAAGTTGATTGGAAATAAATAGCAATCACATGCTAAAATTCCACAAAAGCTTGAAAGAAGGCTACAAGCCTCTCCAAATGGTTCATTCAGGTAATCAAACTTAACCACAATAAGTTCATCACCTGATAAATTAAGCATATCTGTTTTTTTTTACTTTGAGCCTTTTGACATTGTTTTCTGAATCTGCAATAAAAACAAAGATAAGTTGAAGCTATGAGAGAAACAAATAATGGTTATTGAATATGCGCTGATACTCAAAATTATTTACCTATTGCTTCTACAGTCCAATATGACTGTGATTCACACCCAATACGCTTTTTGAATGGAGCTTGAACTGTTGGAACTTGTTGTGACGAGTCTTGTTCTGTTGAAGCCGGATGTGATGTCGAGTGAACTAAATGAGATTGTTGTGATGTAGGATAAGCTGTCGGAGCCAGTTGTGACATAAGTTGATCCATCGTAGCTGAATGTCATGCCGAGTCAACTGATTGAGATGACTGTGATGTAGGCTGAAATATTGGAGGCGCCTGCAATGTCGGCTGAAATAGTGGGACTGAATGTGTTGTGGCCAGAAATGATGTGGTCTGATGTGGTGTCAGACATGATGTTGATTGGAGAAATGAATGTGTTTATTCCGCACGTTGAGAATCAGTTACTAATTGATTTGAGTTTTGTTTTTTCTGTAAACGCTTGAACTGTGGCATGTTGGCAATTCAATATATTTCAAATCCTGTAACATGAATCAATTAGTTTCATAAGAAGTTAAAAAAGATTCAGCCAAAAACAACAGCTTAAAACTTCATCTTAATCCCCTGAAACTAAAAAAATAGCAACCAAAAATCTGCAGAAACAGCAGCTTAAAACTCACAAAATCAGCAACTAAAAATTGAAAAAGTAGTAGATAAATCACAGTAGAAACAACAACTTAAAACACAAAAATTCAGCACCTAAAAGCAACAAAATAGTAGCTAGAAACTGCAAAAACAACAACAAAAAATTTGTAGAAACAACAGCTTAAAACGCCAAAAAACAGCAACTAATAACCTGCAAATACTACATCTTAACCATAAAAAATAAGCACCTGAAACTAAAAAAACAGCAACCAAAAATCTGTAGAAACAGCAGCTTAAAACTCACAAAATCAACAACTAATAACTTGCAAATACTACATTTAACCATAAAAAATAAGCACCTGAAACTAAAAAAACAGCAACCAAAAATCTGCAGAAACAACAGCTTAAAACTCACAAAATCAGCAACTAAAAATTGAAAAATTAGTAGATAAATCACAGTAGAAACAACTTTAAACACAAAAATTCAGCACCTAAAAGAAACAAAATAGTAGCCAAAAACTGTAAACACTACAGTTTCAAACACAAAATAACAGTAGCTAAAAGTAGAAAAAACAACTACTAAAATATTGTAGAAATTGCAACGTCAAACACATAATACAAGAAACTAAAAAGAGAAGAGCCAACAACTAAAAACTTCTTAAAAAACAGCTCAAAATGCAAAATATTGTCCAAATCTTTGCTATTTCATTCATTCATATTCTCATCTATTGTAATTTGGATAGTCTCGTAGTCATCATAAAAAAATTGTCCAAATTCTTGTTGTTGGTATGGCTCATTCTCGTACAGATCCTCCTCATCAACCTCTCCCATTTCAAACAAATCTCTTGGCTTTAGATGTACAACGACACTCCATTCTTTATCAGTCTTATCATCAACATAGTAGATCATATTTGCTTGTGATGCTTTAATATATGGATCATGATCCTCGCGATCACCAGTGTGAATCAATTTAGAAAAATTGACACAGTTAAACTTCCAAGCATCTGTTTTGTACCCTCTATTTCGAGTAGTATCAGCCCATAGACACTTGAAAAGAATAACTTTGAACCTGCCATAATAATTAAGCTCGATAATCTCTTCTAACTTTCCATATTATGGCAGGTCCGCTTGTCTTGCACACCTATCTACACTAGACGCAATACAAGAAGTGTCAAAGATAAGAAAAACTCCACTATTTTGGATTTTTGATCCTTGTTCTCTAGATAAAGTTCGAAGTTTGAATCCATTAATGTTATAAGCACTAAATTTTCTTGCATCTTGTGCAGGACCTTGTGCTAAAAACTTCATATCATCAGAGATAGTTTCTGCGATATCTGGGTTCATAATCTAAACAGACATAATATATCTGTCAGAGATACTAAATTGACAAATAAATATGTTCAAAACAAACATTCTAAAATTATTTACTCACTCGCTTAGGAAACCAATCAGGAAACTCTTTACTAACTCTCTTCTCTACCTCTATTGTTGAAACTCTTCGACCTCTTGTACTTCTTTTGATGTGCTGTCTGAATTCACTACAAAATTGTTATATATATTAAATATTTACCTGATTATTCTACACATTTTGTCAAAATCAAAATCAGTTTAAATTTCATACTCGATGAATGGCTTCACTGCTGCGCAATTAAGTAACACATATCGATGAGCTTGAGTTTTCTCTAAAGTAGTCAATGGTTCTGTTGTGGAGCCTCCAACAGGTTTACCTTGTTGTGGAAACATAGATGACTTTCTAGAAGCTTCATTATGATTTGGTTCATCGTTTACACGTTTAGGTCGATTCAACCTTGACTCAATTTCGTCAAAATAACGAGAGTAAATAGATAGAACTTCTTCAACCTTATGCCCCTCAGCTATTGAGCCTTTTGATTGAGATTTGTTCCGTACGAGAGACTTAAAATGACCTAACAATCTATGATCAAGATAATAAAGTGTTAGAAAACTTATTTAAATTTAAATTCTATTCCAGATTCAATTCAATAATTTTGAATAAGAATTTTTTTACCTTTCAACAAAATACATCCAGCGATAATGTACAGGCCCACCTTGTTTTACTTCATCAACTAGATGGACAGTCAGATGAATCATTACAGTAAAAAATGAAGGGGGAAACAATATCTCTAGATGACTTAAGGTTTCTACAATTCGATTTTGTAGCTTTTCTAGGTTAGAGATGGTTAAGATCTTCATACAAAGCTGCCTAAAAAAGGAAGAAAACTCTACCAGAGTTGCAACGACCTGATTTGGAAGAACATTGCGAATTGCTATCGGTAACAACTGTTGCATGAGGATATGACAATCATGACTCTTTAATCCAAAGATTTTTTTTTAAATCCAAATCAATGCAACGAGATATATTACTTGCATAACCATTTGGCACTAAGATATTCTTTAAAGTATTGAGGAAGGCCAATTTCTTCTTCTTTGGAATTGTAAATGCACCAAGCCGACATTCACCATTCTCATCCGGCCATAGATCGCGCCATATACCCATGTCTTGTAGATCTTTTCGAGCCTTAATATGATCCTTTGATTTTTCTTTATCATTTAGCAAGGTATATATGATGTTGTTAAACACATTCTTTTCAATATGCATAACATCTAAATTGTGGCGCAACAAATTAGACTCCCAATATGGAAGATCAAAGAAGATGCTTTTTTTTCTCCATTGTTGAGTTCCATATTCATCATCATTTATTTGCTTGTTTCGTTTTCTTTTACGATTCAACTCTGCTGGTCTTCCAAATGTGACATTGATATCTCTTACTTGTTGAAAAATATCTGATCCTGATAACTTCTTTGGAGGGGTCCTCTCTTCCACGGTTCCATCAAAACGATGCCTTATCATTCTAAATTTGTGATTTCTAGACAAAAATCGACGATGGCCAATAAAACATCACTTTCTACTACGAGGAAGTCGACAAGGTTCTGCGTCAAAATTACATGAGGGACATGCAAGACAAGTATGTGTGTTCCAACCAGATAAGCTATCAAGTCTAGGAAAGTCACTAACTGTCCACATAAGAGCCACTCGCATTCTAAACATTTCATTCTTTGATGAGTCAAAAGTGTCAACACCATCACTCCACAACTTTTTCAACTTCTTAATAAGGGGTTGGAGGTATACATCTATGTTATTTCCTGGTGCACGTGGACCTGGAATAATCATTGAGAGGATAAATTTGGTTGTTTCATACACAACCATGGAGGAAGGTTGTATGGAACCAAAAGAACATGCCAAATGCTATGACTAGTTCTCTTTGTCCCAAAAGGATTGAAACCATCACTAGCTAGGCCTAATCGGACATTTCGAGGATCAGAAGAAAATTCAGGAAAAGTTGTATCAAACTTCTTCCACGCCTAACCATCTCTAGGATGTCGTAGGGTTCCATCTTTTTTATCATCCTCTGCATGCCATCTCATATGCTCTGCAATTTTTGAACACATGAACAATCTTTGCAATCTTGATTTTAAGGGAAAGTATCGCAAAATTTTTGCAGGGTTCTTCTTTTGCTTCTACTTTTTCTTCTTACTTGTGGTCGGTGTATGATCTGTATTGCTCTTCTTCTCTGGCTTCCATCTAGAAGTGTGACAATACTTACATGTCTCGGCGTTAATATCATCTTCCCAATACAACATGCAATCATTTGGACAAACATCTATTTTGATATAATCAAGACTCAACTTCTTTATGATTTTCTTGGCCTCATAAAAAAAATTAGGGATCTTTGCAAATTTAAATGCATCCCTAAGTAGATCTAGGATCATAGTCATTCCCTTATCACTTAATCCAGACAAACACTTAATGTGATAAAGCTTTAATAAAATTCCAACTTTGAGTACTTGGAGCCTTCATACAATTCTTGACTTCCATTTTTAAGCAACTCAAATAAATTTTTCTTATTTAAAGCAGGCGTATCATGTAATGTTTCTTCTTCTTCCACTACCGGTGATGGACCTACATCAACACCCTCATGCCTTAAGCCCCCGAATGCTTCATTAACCAATAATTCTATTGGATTCTCAATGGGTGGTGTAGCCTGAGTGGTCTCTACGTTTCTCGAATTAGGAAACACATCCATTTCTCCATGCATAACCCAAGTGACATAATTCTTTGGGAACAGCTTGTTGATCAAATGGTCAAACACTATATTTCTAGTTTGCCACTTTCCAAAACCACATTTAGGACATGGACATTTAATTTTATCTCCTATAGCTCCATTGTTAAATGTAAAATCTAGAAATTGATTCTAACCAAGCAAATACTCCGATGTGTTTCTTGGCATTCCAATCCAAGACTTATCCATTGAAAAAATAGATTAACGTGCAAGAATATCACCTATAAGATTTCATGAGTAAGAAAATGAGTGTCCATTAGCATCACTTGGTGAGAATAAAAATTAATTAACAAAGAACACAAAATCAAAGAATTCATAACAAAACTCACACTTAATGCCAAATCCTCCCTGTTAATGATGAGACATTGTCTTATAAATGTACTAAATATGTATAAAATCATATTCAAAATAAACTTGAAATACGACAAAAGTTTCATTCAACAAATCATTAAAATAACCAAAAGAATGAGGAACTTATAGCTTATGGAATAGATGCAATACAATAAATATGAATCTCGTAACTTTAACTACCTAATTGGAAACTAAAACACATCCAAATCTCATTGTGCGGTGGCTATGTACCAACAAAATTTATCATAATTCCTTTTTTTTTACAGCAAACAAATACAACAACCACTCGAGTTGGTTCAAACTTCAAAGTAGAATCAACACTAAGACGTTCCTCCCATAAATTATCAACATATCATATGGTAGAGCCTTCAAAACAGATTTTGAAACAAAAAGTACTTCTAGGTATAGTACTCTACCAACAACCAACACAAAAATGACTATATATAATGAACATTTAATTCTACAATGTTATCATTCCATCTAATATCAAACCATAAAAAATAACCGAGATAAATTTTCAACCCTATACATCAAAGTACATCAAAAAAATGAAAATTCATTTTCAATAGATCATATCACTTTCATAAATCTTATTAGCTCAATTGATTGACTATCTAAACTTACATAATTTCAATCAGCCATAATCAAAACATAAGGAGATAAGGTAAAAGTTACAACTCATAAAAAATCTAAGTCAATATAAGTCAAAACAATGGTCTTAAGTTCTAAAACAATCAATAGATTAATGTACTGCAAAATCACAATCACAAGAAAAAATAAGAATGAAATCTAATCAGTAGATGGGAAACCCATTTGTGAAAATAAGGGAACAAACATCTTCCACAAATGAGAACCCTTCACAAGAACATACTGCACCTTCACAAATTTTGAACCCATCTATGAAAATTCCAAATTCAAACGAGCACTAAATATAAATCTATCAAAATTCGAGATACCAATACCAAAATTTGAGATACCCATACGAAAATTCGAGATACCCATATCAAAATTTGAGATACCCATAAAAAAATTTGAGATTCTCATATCAAAATTCGATCAAACACAAAAAATAGCAATTATTTTGTTGAAGGATAATCATAAAGTTATGTACCAGATTGTGTGGAGAAGCTGCAAACAAGAACTCTTTGATTGTGAATTGCAAAGGAGAAATATTAAAAAAAGTAGTAAAGAGTCAAAACTTGTGAAATGAAAAGTGAGAAAGGTTTTTGAGATATGAAAAATATTTACTAGAAAAATTGAGGGAAACCAAAAGAAAAGAGGGAATGTTGCTGGCGCTATTTTTCTTTGGGATCTGTGAAGGTTTTGAACCCCTGCTAAATATTTATATTTACGTCAATTTAGAAAACCCCCATTATTTAATATAATTTGCGGGAGTTGGAACTGGCCTCTGTTTTTAAACTCCCGCTATTCAAGCATTTTTTTGTAGTGTATTGTTATTGTTAGTTTTTTTTTAGTTGGTGCCGATTTTTTATCATCATTATTTATTTTACATGCTTTCTAAATGTTTCAAGCAAGTTCTATTGTGGTTATTTTAAGTTATTTATGTTGTCATACTTGATTATTATTATTGTTTTACTGTTTGTTACCATTTTTTTTATTTACATATTATTTTGTTTCATCATTGTTAAGTTCATATGTTGTGTTTAGAAACAAGTTGATTGGCCAATGAGAAAATCTCTCCGTCGATTTTGGAGGCCTACACATTGCAAAAGATGAAAATTTAGTTTAGGTTCATATTATTATTTGATTCATTTATTTTTATTCATATATATTTAGTACTAACACTTTTACTAAGTATCTTTACAGGTTCCCCGAAGTCGCTTCTCATTGAAGTCATTCGAATAAAGTTCGAATACTATATTCATTATTATGTATATTGTTGACGATGGGTAAATATTAGGTTGTTTCTCATATTACTGGTGTATATTGCATGTTTGTTATATTTGTATACTATTTTTATCTCTTCCTCAATTTGAAAAAATGAATTCAGTCGGGACCCACATTTGTGGATTTCGAAGGATGCCTAACCCCTTCCCTTCGAAATAACTTGAACCCCTTACCTAGAATATCTTGATTTCGTAGATCACTTAACGGTTTCCTAGTTTTTTCCTAAAATTAGGTGGCGACTCCTTTAAAATTTGTTTATTCTTGAAATTCTTTTAAAACTGAATCAATTGTTCATTTCTTGAGTCACCGTGATGTTTAGCCATATTTGAATAGAGCAGGGATGTAAATAGGAAGACCTCCACTTCACTTTCCTTTTTCAGGTGCGGAACAGGTTGAAAACCCACCCTCTAGTCCTGCTCAAAACCCCTCAATCATCGACCTAACCAACCAAAATCCCCATTATGCCTCTGCCTCTTATCAAACACCACCCCCTCCTCAAAATATCAACCTCCAAGTGCCAGTTCCTCCCCAAAATGCCAACCTCCAAACTGGCCCACCCCCTCAAAACCAAAATATTAACAACCCGCAAACTTCCCTCCGTCACCAAAATCAACATACCAACCCCCAGACTTTCCCTCAAAACTACCAAGCCACTCAAAATTCCCAAAGTCCCTCCATTCCTCCACCCCTACCTATGAAAGCCACTTTCCAAATCCCGGTCCTCCATGAGCATGATTCCAATGGTTTTGAGCTCGACCACTAGGAAGAGCGAGAGAGAACGTGGAGGTCGAAGGAAGAGACCGCCAAGCTGGATATGAAAAAGGAGATTCGAAAGGCTGTGAAAGAGTTGAGTTACTAGGATTTATGCATCCATCCAAATTTGGACCTCCCATAAGGGTTCAAGGTGCCAAAATTTGATGTTTTTAGAGGAATAGGGAACCCCTTAGCGCATCTGAGGGCCTACTGTGACCAACTCGTGGGAGTTGGAAGAGATGAAGTTTTACTAATGCAGCTTTCTAGTCGAAGTTTGAGTGGAGAGGCTCTAGAATGATTTACATCGCATGAAACAAGACAGTGGCCTAGCTGGAATGCTCTGGCTAAGGACTTCATCGAACGATTCACCTACAATGTAGAGATCGTTCCTGATCGCTATTCCTTGGAAAAAATGAAGCAGAAATCGAATGAAAGTTACGAGAATTTGCATACAGATGGAGAAAAGAGGCAACTAGAGTTCGGCCTCCTATGTCTGAGAAGGAAATTGTCGAAGTATTTGTGCGGGTTCAAGAGCCCGAATATTATGATAGAATCATGTTGCTCGTTGGAGCGAAATTTACTGAGATAGTCAAAATAGGTGAGACTATCGAAGATGGATTGAGAACTGGGAAGATTGCCCGTGTTGTTGCGTCGCCCGGATCCTCGGGTTTGTTGAAGAAGAAAAGAGAAGAGGTGTCTTCTATCTCTTATGAAGGGAAGAAGACCCCAAGGAAATCCTCATCATACCAAGGTTCTCGACCTTCACAGAGTTCGTACCCGGCTAGTTATGCACATGATGATTACCAAAATACCCCTCCCCCCGGTTATAAAAATGCCCCTCCCCCCAGTTATCAAAATACCCTTCCCCCAGCAACCAAAGTACCCTTCCTAGTTACCAAACTCCCCCTCTTATCTATCAAACTCCTCTTCCAGTTTACCAGACTCCATCCCATCACTATCGGAACGTCGCCCCCAACTGTGCTAACGTTCAAGCAAATTACCAAACTCCTCCCCCAATGTACCAAACCCCAGCTCCACTTTACCAAAATAGCCCCTCAAACTACCAAGCTCCACAACCAAATTACCAAACAAACTCATATCCCAGATATCAAGCCTCCCGCCCAAATGCTCCAAACTATCATCAAATGCCTCTTCCTCAACAAGTAAATTATGATCCCCCCCATCCTAGATTTGAGAAGAAGCCTGATAGAAATTTCACTCCACTCATTGAAAGCCGAACAAAGCTATTCGAGCGATTAACTGCGACAGAATATATTCATCCAGTGGGGCCCAAGCCGGTCGACAGCTCAAAGTTTTATAGACCTGATCAGAGGTGCACATATCACTCTAACAGTGTTTGACATGATACCGAGGACTGTATCAACCTGAAGCATAAAATCTAAGACCTGATTGACCAGAACGTGGTCCCTCTTCAGACAGTCGCGCCCAATGTCAATAGTAATTCTTTGCCAAATCACGGAGGCGTCACTATCAATATGATAGATACATATGACGATTGGTGCGTGACAAAGGCAATAGTTCTAGTTGTTCCTGATAAACTGGAAATGGCGGTAACTTTGTTAAGCATTAGAGAGAAGAAAATGTTTGTGATTCTGACACATGAGAAGGTTGTTGCCTTGGTGCCATGAGAAACTTTTACCCAACCAAAGTTTGTGATTGAAACAGTTGTTCCCAGGGTATGACCAGATCCGGCAGATGCTACACACCGGAAGAGTTGGCTCAAGGAGGGCAGAAGAATGACCAAACAAAAAGGCCGATCAGTGAAGCCGAGGCCGAAGAGTTTTGGAAAAAATTTCAATCAAAAGATTATTCAATTGTGAGGCATTTGGAGAAGACACCGGCTCAGATCTCTGTGTGGGCCTTATTGATGAGTTCGCAGTTGCATAGGCAGGCTCAGATGAGGGATCTAGATGACACTTATGTGCCCGTAGGTACCAACAGTGACATTTAGCAACCATGATAAACCAGACCATTCGAGGACACCGAATTAATTGCAGTGACGAAGAGCTGCCATTTGAAGGCATGATGCACAACAAAGCTCTATACGTCACCACTATGTGTCGAGACAAGATAATAAATCGCGTCTTGGTGGATGACGGATCTGGTCTTAATATTTTCCCACTTTCGACTCTAAGGCAGCTGAAATTCAACCTGGGAAAGTTTCACCAGAACCAAGTCAATGTGAGGGCTTTTGATGGAGTGCAAAGAGATACGTTGGGTGCGATAAACTTGGATATTCAGGTGGGTCCTGTGGAGTTCAGCGTGGAGTTCCAGGTGTTGGATATCAACACCAGTCATAATTTACTTCTTGGAAGATCGTTTATCCACATGGCTGGGGCTGTGTCGTCTACCCTTCACCAACTGACAGGTGCATATCCATTGGAATAGCTTCCCTCATCATGAATGACCCTTGGCCATGGCTTTGTGCTTGTTTTTCAATTTAAATGAAAGCATCTTTTATCAAAAATTGTTTACTTATCTATTTATATTTTACTTTTCTAACTTTGTCTGTTTATGATTTCAGTAATAATAATTTAAAACCAGCCAATGTCATGTCATATCATGAACCGAATGAACAAAATGAGGCAGGTGAAGATGAGTGCAGGGTGTATGAAGATGAAAATAAGGTACCCGAACATGTTGCCGAAGAATTTCGACAATTTGAGAATCAACACAAGCTAAATTTGGAAGAAACTGAGACTGTGAATCTCAAAGACGAAGAGTGTGTCAAAGAAGTTAGAATTAGTGTCCATTTGACTGAAGCTCAAAGAAGGGACCTAGTTCGTTTGCTTAAGGAATACATTGATGTGTTTGCCTGGTCTTACAGAGATATGTCAGGGCTGAGTACGAATATAGTGTCCCACAAGTTGCCGATTAATCCAGATTTCAATCCAGTAAAACAAAAGACTCAGAAGTTTAAGCCTGAGTTGAGTTTGAAGATCAAAGAGGAGATTACCAAACAGATTGAGTCTCAAGTAGTGGAAGTGACGCAGTATCCGACTTGGTTAGCTAATGTTGTTCCAGTTGCCAAGAAAGATGGAAAGATCATAATTTGCGTTGACTACAGAGATCTTAACAAAGCAAGCCCGAAGAAGATGCAGAAAAGACAGCTTTCATTATGCCTTGGGGTGTATATCATAATCGGGTGATGCATTTTGGTCTCAAAAATGTCGGTGCTACTTACATGAGGGCTATGACGACCATCTTTCATGATATGATTCATAAGGAGATTGAGGTGTATGTTGATAAAGTCATAATTAAATCCCGCGAGAGTTTAGATTACCTGACTCACTTGAGAAAATTCTTTGATCGCTTGCGTCGATACAATTTGAAGTTAAATCCTGCCAAATGTGCTTTTGGAGTACCAGCCGACAAACTGTTGGGATTCATAGTTAGCAGGAGGGGCATTGAGCTTGACCCTTCCAAAACCAAAGCAATTCAAGAGTTACCTCCTCCAAAGACCAAGAAGGAGGTGATGAGTTTTCTAGGAAGGTTGAACTACATCAGCCGGTTCATAGCTCAATCCACTGTGGTGTGTGAGCCCATCTTTAAGTTGTTGAAAAAAGATGCCCTGACCAAGTGAACGGGAGAATGTCAAACTATTTTTGATGCCATTAAGAATTATTTATCCAATCTGCCGATGTTGGTCCCTCCTCGATAAGGAAGTCCTTTGTTGCTATATCTATCTGTCTCAGATAACACCTTTGGATGCATGCTTGGTCAACATGATGAGATTGGGAAGAAGGAGCTAGCCATTTATTACTTGAGAAAGAAATTCATTCCATATGAGGCTCGTTACACTCTTTTGGAGATGACATATTGTGCTTTGACTTGGATTGCTCAGAAATTGAGACATTATTTGTCTTCTTATACCACATATCTTATTTCCCGAATGGATCCGTTGAAGTATATTTTCCAGAAAGCAATGCAGACCGGGAAGTTGGCTAAATGAAAAATGTTTTTGAGTGAATTTGAGATTGTGTATGTGACTAAGAAGGCGATAAAAGCACAAGCCTTGACTGATCATCTTGTAGAAAATCCAATTGATGAAGAGTATGAATCGCTCAAGACTTATTTTCTCGACAGGGAAGTTTCGTTTGTGGGTGAAGATATTTCTGAAGCGTACCCTAGTTGGAGAGTGTTTTTTGACGGAGCGGCGAATCATTAAGGGAAAGGTATCAGAGCAGTCTTAGTGTCGAAATCTGGTCAGCATTATCTTATGGTGGCTAAACTCCGATTTAATTGCACAAACAACATGGCTGAGTATGAAGCTTGCATCCTAGGTTTGAAGATGGCCGTCGACATGAATGTTCATGAGCTTCTGGTTATTGGAGACTCAGACTTACTGATTCATTAAGTTCAAGGAGAATGGACTATGAAAAACCCAAAGATCACACCGTATGTGCAGTATATACAGAAGTTGTGCAAGAGATTTCACAAGATTGAGTTCAGACATACTCCCAGGACACAGAATGAGTTGGCCGATGCTCTTGCCACCATTACCTCAATGATTAAACATCATGATACAAGTTATATTGATCTAGTGGATATAGGGGTATAAGAGCAGCCTGTCCATTGTTCACATGTTTAAGCGGAACCATATGGTTTGCCTTGGTATTTTGACATCAAGAAGTATTTGGAAATCGGGACTTATCCTGAGAATGCGACGTTCATTCAGAAGAAGTCAATATGCCGTATGGCCCTCAATTTCTTTCTAAGTGGGGAAATTCTTTATAGGAGGACTCCAGATTTAGGTATTTTCAGATGCGTGGATGCTAGTGAAGCTGCAAAGCTTCTTGAACAGATACATGTCGGAGTTTGTGGTACTCATATGAATGGGCTCACTTTACCGAGGAAGATCCTTCGAGCTGGATATTTTTGGATGACTATGGAACATGATTGCTGCAAGTTTGTGCAAAAATGTCATAAATGTCAAGTGCATGGAGATTTGATTCAGGTGCCCCCTCACGAACTCAATGCTATGAGTTCACCTTGGCCGTTTGTAACTTGGGGCATGGATGTCATTGGTCCAATAGAGCCAGCTGCCTCTAACGGACACAGATTCATTGTGGTTGCCATCGACTACTTTACCAAGTCGGTAGAAGCAGCTTCGTATAAGTCGGTGACCAAGAAATTTGTAGTTGATTTCAGTCGCAACAATTTGATATGTAGGTTTGGAGTACCGAAATACATCATTACTGATAATGGAGCGAATCTCAATAGTCACTTGATGAGAGAAATAACTGAACAATTCAAGGTTACTCACCGGAACTCAATCGCCTATCGTCCCCAAATGAATGGAGCTATAGAAGCCGCCAACAAGAATATAAAGAAGATTCTGAGGAAAATGATTGACAATCATAGAGGTTGGCACGAGATGTTGCCATATGCTTTGTTGGGATACA
>NW_026023738.1:0-242 GCF_019186545.1 Solanum stenotomum | reverse complement strand
GAGAAATAGGTGTAGTATCTTAAATCACAAAAAAAAAAATGATATAGAATGAAGGAACCTTCATTTATGTGCCAGAATAGAGAGAGATTTGGTAGGAAAGTGGAAGAGACCTTTTTGTATATGATAATCAAAGGGAGTGGAAAAGCTGCAATAATTCTTTGAATAAGCCCGGTTCTCTGGAGATTTCTAAAATTATTCATTTTATATATTATATATATTTTTAAATTTAAGTTTACAAGTTA
>NW_026023737.1:0-165 GCF_019186545.1 Solanum stenotomum | reverse complement strand
AGAGAGAGAGAGAGGGAGAGGGGGGAAGAGGGGTACTAACAAGTTGCAAGAAGAAAGAAAACAATGATGTGAGCAAGCTTTGACTCCATTTTCTTTTAGTTGTAAAGAGTAGAAGGAATTGAGTGAATATGTATGAGTGCATCACATAAATTTATAGGCAGAGGT
>NW_026023736.1:0-370 GCF_019186545.1 Solanum stenotomum | reverse complement strand
CTCAATCACAACCATATCACGACCACATTATAGTATTACACATCATTTGTCTCAATATCAATGTCTATATCAATCATAGCCTAATCATGCTCTTCTATCCCCTCAATATCAGTTATCACATGACTTATTCAACAAATTCAAGTCACATATAACACATTTAGCTCGTTTTATTTCCCCATCTTTCATTTACAACAATTTCAATCAACAAATAAAACTCATCTTCAATCCCCCTTACTCCCCAACACAATTAGGAAAGTAGTCATGCGTAGTCTAAGAGTTTAACAAAGTTTAGAAGTCACTTGCCTCAAAACACTTCAACTAATAACTCAAATTTGAGTTTCTCGAAAATAGGTGATTTCAAGTGGGTTTT
>NW_026023735.1:0-350 GCF_019186545.1 Solanum stenotomum | reverse complement strand
TCCCTTCACTAACTGGTTTTGAGTTGAGCGATAACCATTTCAGTGGAAACATTCAGGAGTTCAAATCTAAAACATTGAGTCGAGTTTCTCTAAAACAAAATCAGCTGCAAGGTCCTATTCCAAAGTCACTCCTAAACCAGCGTGATCTACATTATCTTCTCTTTTCACACAATAATCTCAGTGGACAGATCGCTTCAACCATATGCAATCTGAAAACACTACGAGTGCTAGATTTGGGCAGCAATAATTTGAAGGGAACAATCCCACTATGTTTGGGTGAGATGAGTGAGCTTTGGGTTTTGGATTTAAGCAGCAATAATCCTAGCGGGACAATTAATACTACTTTTAGT
>NW_026023734.1:120233-137323 GCF_019186545.1 Solanum stenotomum | reverse complement strand
CAGATGTTGTATGTCTTTGTCCATAACTAAGATACTTTCAACTTTCTACCCAACCAATTAAGCACGGTGAAAGCTAGGATATCATTCTTGTTTGCATTCTTTCAGTTCAGCACCAAGATTATGCTTTCTAAGCTCCTTCTTTAGTTTCTGCACTGTAGGCTTTGTATAATCCTCAACATTTGGTTACTTTGTTCACTATGAGTATCATTATCTCCCCTTAATATAGAAACTTCATCTTCTGGGAAAGTAAATTTTAGGGGATGAGTTGTACTCTTGGAACTCTTATTTCCTCTGATTAGTCTATCATTTGTATCCTTATGCCTACTTCAAGAATATTTTGTCATGTAAGGGTACTTCTTATAATATAGTAAATCATTGTTAGAAACATGTAATGAATAATATACCCTTACACTGTTGGCTGAAGCATAACTTCTGTGGTTCAATTTATTCAGATATTTGTTTTCAACTCATTTGTGGATGTTTTCTGTATTTCATGTTACTTCAGCTTGGAGTTGGTAGTATCTTTTCCTGTTATCAATTTATCGTAAACCTTTTCCTAACCAAACTCTACAATTACTATCTAATTTTGCAGCCTGGTTGTGTGAATTGGATTTTCCTGAATTTAAATAGCTCATCTCCAAAGCGGGGTGTTATTCTCTGCGCAATTTAAGGTTCTAGATGTGTTGTTATGTGTCTCAGGATCTGCTTTGAATGGGTAAGAGACTTCAGCTGATTATTAGGAGATTAGTTTTCTTTTAGTCATTATCCTATTAACTAGTTATAGTTGTTCCTATTTTATAGGCATGTTAGCAGTCTTTTAGCAGTCCATGTTCTGTGTTAGTTGTACTGCCCCTCTACTTATTTAATCAACTTGAAGTTCAATAAAATTTATTCTTCAGATTTCAATTTTTCTTGCTGTTTCAGTTAAATTAATAACATTTGGTATCAGAGCCCTACTTCTTAAGGGACTTGTGTGAGACTTGCGAGGTTATTTTCCGAGTGTTTATCCATAAAATATTTTCTGCAATGTTGACACCCAATTTTGGCTTAACATTTTCAAAATTCGTAACTTTTAAGTTTTATTTATTTAATAGTTCAAAATAATTTTTTAATAAATTTATCGATAACTATCCTTATTTAAGATTTTTTATCAGTTAATTTTAAAATTGCATTTTTACATGTCATTAGTTATGTTCTTTATATTTTTTTAATATTCATTTTATTTGTTACATTTATTAATATTAATTCTGATATTTTGCACAGTTTAAAAATTCATTCAAATACGGATATTTTATTTGATCAATAATTTTAGGCCACAATTTCAAGCCCACAAATTGAACCCATTTAACAATTTTTTATTATATAAATTTTGGTTAGGTTAAAAAATAGGGGGTAGAAATATTTTTCAAGATGGGATAAAAACCCTAAGATTTTTTACTCTCATATTCTCTTAGCCGTCACCACCTAAAACCCCAATTAATAGACCAGCAATTTTGCCGGAAATGGAGTTTTTCTCCAACAAACTCATAGCTCCGACCAGCGAGCTAAACCAGACAACTTCCCATCGCTGCCAGCCCCCATCCCCTTTTCCCTTTACATTTTTTTCTTGTCTTGCAGGTAACCTATTGTCGTTTGAATGATCTCCGACCTCTATTCATCACTCTCGACATCTCCGGCGTAGAACAGAGCAACACCAGACCAGCAGCTCCGGCATCCAAACAACATCAAATCCCCGACCCAACAACCCAGAAATGGAAGGGACACCACCATGGATGCTCGCCACGCCCATCTCTCTCACGATGGGATAGTATAAGATCTGATCGGAAATCGTCAAACTCTGAGACGGGTAACTCCATTTTTATTGTTTGTTATGTCTTTTTTAGTTATTGTTTGTGAATATTGGTTGATTTTTCTTATTTTTGACCACTGCTATTCTTATTTTTTCATTATCATAATTTTCCGGATTGTTTGCTCCAATTTATTCTTCTTTTTAAACTACTGTTTGTTATATTGATTTAAGTACGTTAATGGTTGTTTTTCTTTCATTACTGAAATTGTTTAAAGCTTTTTGTTGTTTAGTTTAACTTATTTTCTTTCATTTTCTAGGAAGAGATATAAATACAGTACCAGTATAATTATTAATGATTGTGGGTTAAAATTAATAAATGTTGAAGGGCACAATATGTTATCTCTATTTTTGTTATTATTACTTATTTAATTTCATAAAATGGTAATTTATGTGTTTAGTTGAAAGACCATTGCCACTACCTTATTTATTTAGTTAACCATGGAAATTGGATGATTCATTCTTTTCTTTGCCTTGTTGATTTATTATTATTATTATTATTATTATTATTATTATTATTATTATTATTATTATTATTATTATACATTTGCTTTATTTATGTTGTTTATTCAATTTATTATTATTTGTGAATAGGTACATATTTGAGTTCCTTTTTTCGGAGATTTGCTCTATTTTGCCACTGTTAATTCAATATTTATACTCTCTAGTCACTATTACTTTTTTTTTCTTTCTATTGAAGTTCATCTTGTCCGTTTCTTCCGCTGATTTCTTTGTCACTGCCGGTGAGAGTGGGTGTTGCTACCCTTAAAATTATTTGTTAATACTTTTCCTTTCCATGTATATCTATAATGTTTAGCTTTATGTGGCTGCATTTAATTATAATTTGACTTTATTTATTGTTATTAAAATGTATTTTATTTATTATGTTGCCGTCATGTTGACTAAGTTAGACAATATTTGAATTTTATTTATTTTTCTATATTGTTTTGTCGTTGCCAGTATGTTAGTGATAATCATTTGGTTATTTTATTCTATTTCACTACTCATTTTGTTGTGTTAATTATTATTTAAATATTGTTAATTACCTTATATTGTTCTCGTTAGCTTTATATGATTGTCATGCTGCTATTGTCTTATATTATTTATTATTGGTTTTATATGATACTGTGTTTTGAATGATTAGCTAAAATTGATCAATGAGAAAATCTTTTCGTCGATTTTGGAGGCCTTTACATTGTAAAAGACGAAAATTTAGTTTAAGTTCATGTATTTTGTTTGTTCAAAATGGCCAATGAGAAAATGTTTTCGTCGATTTTAGAGGTCTTTACATTGTAAAAGACGGAAATTTAGTTTAAGTTCATGTATTTTGTTTGTTCAAAATGGCCGATGAAGAAATTACCGTCGATTTTCAAGGCCTCTCATTTAATAAGACGGATTTTTATTTTTTAAGTTATTGTTTAATTCATTTATTTATATTCATATTTATTTATTACTAACGCTTTTACTAAGTGTCTTTACAGGTATTCGGAGCTGCTTCCCATTGAAGCTATTCGAACAAAGTTCAAACAATATTTTGATTCATTATCGTATATTATTGACGATAGACAAATATAGGTTGTTTCTTATATTGTTTACTTTATTACTTGTGTATATTGCATGTTTGTTATATTTGTATATTATTTTTACCTCCTCCTCAATTTGAAAAAATGAATTCAGTCGGGACCCATAGTTGTGGATTTCGAAGGATGCCTAATACCTTTCCTTCGAAATAACTTGAACCCCTTACCTAGAATCTTGGTTTCGTAGATATTTTTAATTGTTTTCCTAGTTTTTCCTAAAATTAGGTGGCGACTCCTTTAAAATTTGTTTATTTTTAAAATTCTTTTAAAATTAAATCAATTGATTATTTTTTGAGTCACCGCGACATTTTGTCCTATTTAAATAGAGTAGGGATGTAAACAGAATGACGACTTCAGCTAGAGATTTGAATGGTTCTATCCTTAAGCTTAATTTATTTGGCTATGTGTTTTAATTGTCTACTTGTTTTATTTATCGCTTATATTGAATTGTGGCATTCATGGCACCCGATTCCGCCAAACGGCAAATAGATTGCATTAGGAAAAAAGGCGGTTACGTGGCTTACCACGGCTGTCCTTTAGAAAAAACACAAGTTGAATTATTTGGAAGTAATAAACGAATAGTTGGCTTGCGGTCATCCAACGTCGTTTATTAATCTTCACCCCGTTGTTTGTTCGACTCGGGTAACCGTCATTTCTAAACCAATTCTAGTCAACCTAGAGTAGAGCGAAACCAAATCCAAATCTAAGCATTAGCCTAAGACGGCTTAATACCCAAGGTGTATTAAGTCCATTAGTAAAACCGTCAAAAATCATGTCCAAGGTCCACAACCTAACGACATATCATATTATTTGATATTTGAAAGATGTATGTGTGGAAACCTGATTGTTGCCTATATGGGGGAGGGAATCTTAATCGTGCCTTATTTTGTAGGTATGGATCGATTTCCTAAATTCGACATGGTAGTTGAAGCTCCAGTTTTACTCAAGATGTGGTACAACAACCTCAATGCATTTCACAAAAGGGATCTCAACAAATATGTAGGGGCCTTAACAGAACTCATTAACATGGTTGGGTGGCCCGAGCTGATTGAAGTCCTCACGGGTTATTGGGACAACGAGAAAATGGTGTTCCAATTTGGAATCATGGAGATCACCCCAACAATTGAGGAAATTTGGGACGGAATAGACACAGCCGGTACATGACTTGAAAGAAGAGTGAGAAAACAGGAAAATATCTTAATCCTTAACAAGCCTACTCTTGAGGATATTATAAATTGGCTCGGATTAAGAAAGGATTGCCTTTTTAGGGTCGAAGGTTATAACATTTCTTTTATGGATCTTTATGTTAGATTCGGGAACGCAAGCTTTTACGCGAATTACAACCAAGAGTTCAGGGTCACTTGCAGAGAATGGGACGGGATCAGACCTTTGACATTCACCGTCGCACTATTGTGCACCATGGTTTTCCAACACGGCCCTAGCCTCAGTATCAACACCCGAGTGATAATGCTTGCGCACACTCTGTTCCACGGGCATCTGAACCAAGGGCAAGTAAAGTATTATCCTATCGCACCTGTTATCCTTTCCGACATGTACCGTGCTTTGGGGAAATGCAAGGAAGGGCATCGTTACTTTCAGGGTTGCAACCTTCTTCTTCAATGGTGGATAATGAGTCACTTGGTGAAGAGACACGGAACTCAAGAACTCCATACCCTCGATGTGCATAACGCTCTTAAGAGTTTGAATGACATGTTGTTCTGGGCAAACTTAGAAAAAAGAAGAACCAGAGAAAGATGGACTCAAATTTTTTTTGAGTTAAGAGAAGAAAACATCCAGTGGATGTTCGACCGTTTCATCTCGAAACATGCCATAATATGGGGCGACAGACAATTGTTCTTCCTCTGCCAGGTATTCGAGGTATTCGCCCATATGCACCCGTCCGGGTCCTAAGGCAGTTCGGAAGAAAACAAACTACACCCCAGAAGCATACTATCATATCTATGTGTTCGACTTCGGGGTTGATAGAGTGCCTGAGGCTTTAAAGATGCTGAGAGAATGGAAAAGAACAGTGCAAATTAACAAGGACACCATTGCCATAGATCGATTTAATGCGGGGTACTATGAAACTTACAAAGCTTGGTTGAAGTGCAATATACATAGTATCTCCTTCTCAGTTCCGAACATTTACCGCAGTGTAGAGGACAAAGAGTCCAAAGCTTTGATAGAACTAAGAGAGGTAAGAAGAGAAGCCCAAGAAATGCATGAGGAATTTCTCCGAAAGTAAAAGGAGGATAAGTACGCCCTCGAAAGCGTAACTCAAGAATTAGAAAGCTTGAGAAGCAATTTGGGAGAGGTTAACTTATGGATTGGAGATAAGAAAATTGGAATGTGTCTCGAGGACTGGGAGGAGAAAGGCCGCCCAAGCAAAGGAAACTTGCTAGTGATTCGATATAGGCTTCAACATCTCATGACACAAAACTAGAGGAACAGATCAGAGGCGGGGCCATCGGGAGCATCTTAGCTGATTTAGCCCCTGCGTGGGTTTTTTCTATACGTACTTATTGTTATTTTTCCCTGCATGGGCTTGCATTTCTTGTATTTTGGTATTATTTTCAAATGACCCCTGCGTGGACATGTTCTTTTGTGTTTCCCGTTTATTCCCTACTTCCCCCTGCTTATTTTCGCTTTTTCGAACATCATTTTATATGCGAAATTTGCTTTGAGGTATCAAAATGGTTCAGTTCTACACATACATCTTTCAAATACGCTAGGCCTACCCTTGACACATAAGGGTCCCTTACTTGTTTAGGACGCGCGTTAGCCGCTTGTGTGCTTTAACCATTTATGTGATTTTGTTGCTTTGAATGAGGACATTTTTAGCCCATTCCTTTTCGAAATTTTTCTGAAAATTTCTCCAATACTAAATATAAGTCACTACCAAATGTCCAACCAAAATTTCATGAGTCTTTAGTTTCTCAGTCAGAAATAAAATCTTACTACTAAATTCTAAAATATTACTCTATTATCTCAGAAAAAGTGAAATTGCTCCTAAGATGGAAAAGGGCAAGGGTATCGACATAGAGCTAACTGAAGAGGATTTGAGGATGGAATTGCAGCGGCTCAGGCGAGAGATCCAAGAAACCAGAGAAAGGAGAATAGAAGTGGAGTTTGCCACCGCGGTCGCACGAGTAGCAAATGCGGCACTAGACGCGGAATTGGCAGCAGAGATGACAAAATGTGATGTTATAAGTAAAAAGACAGTTGTTGTGCGGAGGGAACATGACGTCTTCAAGAATGACATAACTATGAGACTTCAGAAGATGCGCGAGAAATGCTCTTTCTTCAATCAAGAAGTCAATAGTGGTCCCGAAGACACTCACCCTGGAGTTACTGAAGAAGATTCCGATGAGGAAATCATCTATATGCCTCCCTTCCTGAGACGTCTGAAAGGAGGGGACCAAAAGATCACTCTTCCGGCTTATGAGCGAACACATAGCGTGGGGGCAAGAGTCGTGTCGTGTGCTCTCATTTACGAGCACCTTAAGGCGTCAGGTATGCTGAAGCCTCTTGAAAGAACCACTTTTGGGTTTGGGCATGAAAGCTCTCAAAAGATGTGTGCCTACCACCCAAACCAAAAAGGACACACTATAGAAGAATGTGTGGAGCTTAAGGCAGCAATCCGCAACCTGATCAACGTTGGGAAGATCCCGTATATGTAGGGTAGGAACACCATCCTTACTTGTGACCAATAAGAGCCTAGTATGCCGGTCACCAAGCACACTCTGTTTTATTGTCACCACTTCACGCCTTTCAAGAAAATATTGTTGAATATCTACAGTTTGTTAGTTCAAAAAGGAGTCTTAGCCTCTATCAGAAAGGATGACGAAGCAATCGATCCCATTGGAATTGAGATCTGGAAACCCTGCCCTTATCATGATGTCGTAGATCACAACATTGGAAGGTGCCTCAGGTTTCGCTACGACGTGGAATCCCTCGTCAACATGGGAAATATTCAAGTTGAGTTTGTTCCCCGTGGCTAATACAACAGTTAGAGGAACAAGCTTCGGTGAAGGCAACATTCTTCACCAAAGCTTGTTCCTCTGACTGTCGTATTAGCCACGGGGAACAAACTTAACTTGAATCTTTCACATGTTGACGAGGGATTCCACATCGTACCGAAACCTGAGGCACCTTCCAATGTTGTGATCTACGACATCATGATAAGGGCAGGGTTTCCAGATCTCAATTCCAACGAGATCGATTGCTTCGTCATCCTTTCTGATAGAGGCCAAGACTCCTTTTTGAACTAACAAACTGTAGATATTCAGCAACGTTTTCTTAAAAGGCGTGAAGTGGTGACAATAAAACAGAGTGTGCTCAGTGACCGGCATACTAGGCTCCTGTTGGTCACAAATAAGGACGGTGTTCCTACCCTACATATACGGGATCTCCCCAACGTTGATCAGGTTGCGGATTGCTGCCTTAAGCTCCACACATTCTTCTATAGTGTGTCCTCTTTGGTTTGGGTGGTAGGCACACATCTTTTGAGAGCTTTCATGCCTAAACCCAAAAGTGGTTCTTTCAAGAGGCTTCAGCATACCTGACGCCTTAAGGTGCTCGTAAATGAGAGCACACGACACGACTCTTCCCACTATGCTATGTGTTCGCTCATAAGCCGGGAGAGTGATTTTTTGGTCCCCTTCTTTCAGACGTCCCAGGAAGGGTGGCATATAGATGATTTCCTCATCGAAATCTTCTTCAGTAGCTCCAGGGTGAGTGTCTTCGGAATCACTATTGACTTCTTGATTGAAGAAAGAGCATTTCCCGCACATCTTCTGAAGTCTCATAGTTATGTCATTTTTGAAGACGTCATGTTCCCTCCGCACAACAACTGTCTTTTTACTTATAACATCGCATTTTGTCATTTTTGCTACCAATTCCGCGTCTAGTGCCTCATTTTCTGCTCGTCCGACCGCAGTGGCAAACTCCACTTTTATTCTCCTTTCTCTTGTTTCTTGGATCTCTCACCTGAGCCGCTGCAATTCCATCCTCAAATCCTCCTCAGTTAGCTCTATGTCGATACCCTTGCCCTTTTCCATCTTAGCAGCAATTTCACTTTTTCTGAGATGATAGAGTAATATTTCAGGATTTGGTAGTAAGATTTTATTTATGGCTGAGAAACTTAAGACTCATGGAATTTTGGTTGGACATTTGGTAGTGACTTGTATTTAGTATTGGAGAAATTTTAAAAAGGAATGGGCTAAAAATGTCCTCATTCAAAGCAACAAAATCACATAAATAGTTAAAGCACACAAGCGGCTAGCGCGCGTCCCAAACAAGTAGGGGACCCTTTTGTGCCAAGGGTAAGCCTAGCGTATTTGAAAGATGTATGTGTAGAATTGAACCATTTTGTTACCCCAAAGGAAATTTCGCATATAAAATTGTGTTCGAAAAAGCAAAAATAAGCAGGGGGAAGTAGGGAATAAACGGGAAACACAANCCACTAAACTGGCCTACCCCTTCAAAGCCAAAATGTTAACCGCTCGCACATTTCCCTCAATCACCAAAATCAGTATACCAACTCCCAAACTTTTCCCCAAAATTATCACGCCCCTTTAAATGGCCAGAGTTCCTCTATTGCTCCGCCACTACCGCAAAAAACCACTTTCCAAATACCAATCCCCAACGAGCATGACGCCCATGGTTCGGAGCTCAACCACTATGAGGAGAAGGAGAGAGAGTGAAGGTCAAAGAAAGAATCCGCCAAGATAGATATGAAGGAGGAAATTTGAAAAGCCATGAAGGAGCTGAACTGCATTCCTGAGGTTGCTGAGTTGAGTTGCGAAGACCTGTGCATTCATCCGAATTTGGACCTCTCGGAAGGGTTCAAGGTGCCAAAATTTGACATCTTCGGAGGAATGGGGAACCCCTTAGCACATATGAGGGCCTACTGTGACCAACTCGTGGAAGTTGGGAGAGACGAAGCTTTGTTGATGCGGCTTTTTAGCCGAAGTCTGAGCGGAGAGGCTCTAGAATGGTTTGCGTCTCATGAAACAAGACAATGGTCTAGCTGGAATGCTCTGGCTAAGGACTTCATCGAACTATTTGCCTACAATATGGAGATCGTTCCTGATCGTTACTCTTTGGAGAAGATGAAGCAGAAGCCGATCGAAAGTTACAGAGAATTCGTAGATGGGTGGTGAAAGGAGGCAGCTAGAGTTAGACCATCTATGTCAGAAAAGGAAATTGTCGAAGTGTTTGTGCGGGTGCAAGAACCCGAATATTATGACAGAATCATGTTGCTCGGTGGAGCAAAATTTGTTGAGATAGTCAAGGTAGGTGAGACAATCGAAGATGGATTGAGAACCAGGAAGATTGGCCGTGTTGCTGCCTCGCTCGGATCTTCGGGCTTGTTGAAGAAGAGAAGAGATGATGTGTCCTCTATCTCTTATGAGGGGAAGAAGACCCCAAGGAAATCCTCATCATACCAAGGTCGTTCTCGACCTTCACAGAGTTCATACTCGGCTTGTTATGCACATGATGATTACCAGAATACCATAATTACCTTGTTGAGGAGGAGGCATTTGACGATAATTTGGAGTGTTCGGACGGGGGGATTGATATCTGGGATATTAGTTGGTTTGGTAGTTTGGTTGTGGAGCTTGGTAGTTCGAGGGAGTATTTTGGTAAAGTGGAGCTGGGGTTTGGTACATTAGGGGAGGTGTTTTGTAATTCGTCTGAACGTTGGCACAGTTGGGGGCGACATTTCAGTAGTGATGAGATGAAGTTTGATAAACTGGAGGGGGAGTTTGGTAGATAGTAGGGGGAGTTTGGTAGCTAGGAGGGGGAGTGTTTTGATAACTGGGATGAGGGTATTTTGGTAACTGGGGGGAGGGGTATTCTGGTAATCATCCTGTGCATAACAAGCCGAGTATGAACTTTATGAAGGTCGAGAACGAACTTGATATGATGAGGATTTCCTTGGGGTCTTCTTCCCCTCATAAGAGATAGATGACACATCTTCTCTTTTCTTCTTCAACAAGCCCGAAGATCCGAGCGAGGCAGCAACACGGCCAATCTTCCCGGTTCTCAATCCATCTTCGATAGTCTCACCTACCTTGACTATCTAGCAAATTTTGTTCCACCGAGCAACATGATTCTGTCATAATATTCGGGCTCTTGCACCCGCACAAACACTTCGACAATTTCCTTTTCTGACATAGATGGTCTAACTCTAGTTGCCTCCTTTCGCCACCTATATGCGTATTCTATGTAACTTTCGGTCGGCTTCTGCTTCATCTTCTCCAAAGAGTAATGATCAGGAACGATCTCCACATTGTAGGCGAATCGTTCGATGAAGTCCTTAGCCAGAGCATTCCAGCTAGACCATTGTCTTGTTTCATGAGACGTAAACCATTCTAGAGCCTCTCCGCTCAGACTTCGGCTAAAAAGTCGCATCAACAAAGCTTCGTCTCTCTCAACTCCCATGAGTTGGTCACAGTAGGCCCTCAAGTGTGCTAAGGGGTTCCCCGTTCCTCCGAAGATGTCAAATTTTGGCACCTTGAACCCTTTCAGGAGGTCCAAATTCGGATGAATGCACAGGTCTTCGTAACTCAACCCGGCGACCGCAGGAATGCAGTTCAACTCTTTCATGGCTTTTCTAATTTCCTCTTTCATATCTATCTTGGCGGTCTCTTCATTTGACCTCCACTCTCTCTCCCTCTCCTCATAGTGGTCGAGCTCTGAACCATGGGTGTCATGCTCGTTGGGGACTGGTATTTGGAAAGTGTCTTTTTGCGGTAGTGGCGGAGCAATAGAGGGACTCTGGCCATTTAAAAGGGCGTGATAGTTTTGGGGAAAAGTTTGGGGGTTGGTATACTGATTTTGGTGATGGAGGGAAATATGCGGGCGGTTAACATTTTGGCTTTGAGGGGGTAGGCCAGTTTGGTGGTTTGCATTAGGGGAAGGGAGTGGTGCTTGGAGGTTGGTGTTTTGAGGAAGGGGTGGTGTTTGATAAGAGGCTGAGGCGTAATGAGGGTTTTGGGTGGTAAGGTCAATGATGGAGGGATTACGAGCAGGACTTGAATGCGGGTTTTGAGCTTGTTCCACGTTAGGAGGGGGAATGTGAGCTGGAGGTCTTTCGTCTGGTTGAGTGTTGACCGCAAAAATCAAAGGAGGCAAATCTTGTTTTCTCTGCATCTCGACCCTCATCTCAGCAATTTGTTGCATCAACTGTAGGATCAGTTCATTCTGATCAGCAAGGGCGGGCTGAGCCACCAAGACATCAGTAAGGCTGGTTTCTTCGTTGTTATCACCCATTGCTGCTTTTCCCTTTTGTGAACTTCGACTAGAGAAGGAATCTGTAGGGCCTTTAGATCTAGTGAAATAAGGATGATCGGCCAGTGTATCAACACAGATTAGTTCTAACTACCTGTAGAGAAAAACAACTCAAAGACAAATCTGTCAACATTAGTTCTGGATGAATAATGCAAGATATCACATAAAAAGCAGATAAACACATAAAAGTTGCTTCGTTTGAGGACACGTTAACCCACGAGTAATGGGGATTGATTTTTTTTAACAAGCAGGAATTTGCTCGTTTTATTTTGGGGCTAGTGACTTAGAAAGGTTAAATTGCATTGAGCTAAGGTCTTCTTGCTGCATCTTCAGGCATCTATTGATCTGAACTCAATGTTTCCTTGTAGAATGAAAGAGGGGGGAAAGAAAATTTGAAAAAGATAGGGACCGGGCCTTGAAAGGCTGCCACCTATCTCCCAAGGAGAATTCAGGCCCTACGTAATTCGAATACAAAGAAATATTTCATTTTCATTCATTCATTTCTGGTGATTACAAGGAAAGTAAAAAACATATAATAAAACTCCTAAAAGATAGATGATGCCTTCACAAAAGCTTCTTCCTCTGACTAACGTATTAGCCACGGGGAACAAACTCAACTTGAATCTTTCCCATGTTGACGAGGGATTCCACGTCGTAGCGAAACCTGAGGCACCTTCCAATGTTGTGATCTACAGCATCATGATAAGGGCAGGGTTTCCAGATCTCAATTCCAACGGGATCGATTGCTTCGTCATCCTTTCTGATAGAGGCTAAGACTCATTTTTGAACTAACAAACTGTAGATATTCAGCAACGTTATCTTGAAAGGCGTGAAGTGGTGACAATAAAACAGAGTGTGCTCAGTGACCGACATACTAGGCTCCTGTTGGTCACAAGTAAGGACGGTGTTCCTACCCTACATATACGGGATCTCCCCAACGTTGATCAGGTTGCGGATTGCTGCCTTAAGCTCCACACATTCTTCTATAGTGTGTCCTCTTTGGTTTGGGTGGTAGGCACACGTCTTTTGAGAGCTTTCATTCCCAAACCCAAAAGTGGTTCCTTCGAGAGGCTTCAGCATACCTGACGCCTTAAGGTGCTCGTAAATGAGAGCACACGGCACGACTTTTGCCACCACGCTATGTGTTCGCTCATAAGCCGGGAGAGTGATCTTTTGGTCCCCTCCTTTCAGACGTCCTAGGAAGTGAGGCATATAGATGATTTCCTCATCGGAATCTTCTTCAGTAGCTCCAGGGTGAGTGTCTTCGGGATCACTATTGACTTCTTGATTGAAGAAAGAACATTTCCCGCGCATCTTCTGAAGTTTCATAGTTATGTCATTCTTGAAGACATCATGTTCCCTCCGCACAACAACTGTCTTTTTACTTATAACATCACATTTTGTCATCTTTGCTGCCAATTCCGCGTCTAGTGCCGCATTTGTTGCTCGTGCGATCGCGGTAGCAGACTCCACTTCTATTCTCCTTTCTCTGGTTTCTTGGATCTCTCGCCTGAGCCGCTGTAATTCCATCTTCAAATCCTCCTCGGTTAGCTCTATGTCGATACCCTTGCCCTTTTCCATCTTAGCAGGAATTTCATTTTTTCTGTAATGATAGAGTAATATTTCAGGATTTGGTAGTAAGATTTTATTTATGGCTGAGAAACTTAAGATTCATGGAATTTTGGTTGGACATTTGGTAGTGACTTATATTTAGTATTGGCGAAATTTTCAAAAAAAATTCGAAAAGGAATGGGCAAAAAATGTCCTCATTCAAACCAACAAAATCACATAAATAGTTAAAGCACACAAGCGTCTAGCGCGCGTCCTAAACAAGTAGGGGACCCTTTTGTGCCAAGGGTAGGCCTAGCGTATTTGAAAGATGTATGTGTAGAATTGAACCATTTTGTTACTCCAAAGCAAATTTCGCATATAAAATGATGTTCGAAAAAGCGAAAATAAGCAGGGGGAAGTAGGGAATAAACGGGAAACACAAAAGAAAAGGCCCACGCAGGGGTCATTTGAAAAGAGTACCAAAATACAAGAAAGGCAAGCCCATGTAAGGGCAAATAACAATAAGTACATATATAAAAAACCCACGCAGGGGCTAAATCCGCTAAGATGCTCCCGATGGCCCCGCCTCTGATCTGCTCCTCTTGTTCTGTGTGATGAGATGTTGAAGCCTATATCGAATCACTAGCAAGTTTCCTTCGCTCGGGCGGCCTTTTTCCTCCCAGTCCTCGAGACACATTTCGCTTTTCTTATCTCCAATCCATAAGTTAACCTCTCCCAAATCGCTTCTCAAGCTTTCTAATTCTTGAGTTACGCTTTCGAGGGCGTACTTATCCTCCTTTTGCTTTCGAAGAAATTCCTCGTGCATTTCCTGGGCTTCTCTTCTTACCTCTCTTAGTTCTATCAAAGCTTTGGACTCTTTGTCCTCTACACTGCGGTAAATGTTCGGAACTGAGAAGGAAATACCATGTATATTGTGTTTTAACCAAGCTTTGTAAGTTTCATCGTACCCTGCATTAAATCGATCTATGGCAATGGTGTCCTTGTTCATTCGCACTGCTCTTTTCCATTCTCTCAGTATCTCTAAAGCCTCAGGCACTCTATCAACCCCGAAGTCGAACACATAGATATGATAGTATGTTTTTGGGGTGTAGCTTGTCATCTTCCGAACTGCCTCAGGACCCGGATGGGTGCATATGGGCGAATACCTCGAATACCTGGCAGAGGAAGCACAAGTTGTCTGTCGCCCCGTATTATGGCATGTTTCGAGATGAAACGGTCGAACATCCAATCGATGTTTTCTTCTCTCAACTCAGAAAAAATTTGAGCCCATATTTCTCTGGTTCTTCTTTTTTCTAAATTTGCCCAGAACAACATGTCATTCAAACTCTTAAGAGTGTTATGCTCATCGAGGGTATGGAGTTCTTGAGTTCCGTGTCTCTTCACCAAGTGACTCATTATCTACCATTGAAGAAGAATGTTGCAACCCTGAAAGTAATGATGCGCTTCCTTGCATTTCCCCAAAGCACGGTACATGTCAGAAAGGATGACAGGTGAGATAGGATAATACTTTACCTGCCCTTGGTTCAGATGCCCGTGGAACAGAGTGTGCACAAACATTATCACTCGGGTGTTGATACTGAGGCTAGGGCCGTATGGGAAAACCATGGTGCCCTATAGTGCGACGGTAAATGCCAAAGGTCTGATCCCGTCCCATTCTCTGCAAGTGACCCTGAACTCTTGGTTGTAATTCGCGTAAAAGCTTGCATTCTCGAATCTAACATAAAGATCCATAAAAGAAATGCTAGAACTTTCGGCCCAAAAGACGCAATCATTTCTTAATCCGAGCCAATTTATAATATCCTCGAGAGTAGGCTTGTTAGGGATTAAGATATTTTCCTGCTTTCTCACTCTTCTTTCAAGTCCTGTATCGACTGTGTCTATTCCGTCCCGAATTTCCTCAATTATTGGGGTGATCTCTATGTTTCCAAATTGGAACACCATTTTCTCGTTGTCCCAATAACCCGTGAGGACTTCAATCAGCTCGAGCCACCCAACCATGTTAATGAGTTATGTTAAGGCCCCTACATATTTGTTGAGATCCCATTTGTGAAATGCATTGAGGTCGTTGTATCACATCTTGAGTAAAACTGGTGCTTCCACTATCATGTCGAATTTAGGAAATCGATCCATACCTACAAAATAAGGCACGGTTAAGATTCCCTACCCCACATAGGCAACAATCAGGTTTCCACATATATACCTGTCAAATATCAAATAATATGATATGTCATTAGGTTGTGGACCTTGGACATGATTTTTGATGGTTTTACTAATGGACTTTATACACCTTGGGTATTAAGCCGTCTTAGGCTAATGCTTAGATTTGGATTTGGTTTCGCTCTACTCTAGATTGACTAGAATTGGTTTAGAAATGACGGTTACCCGAGTCGGACAAACAACGGGGTGAAGATTAATAAACGACGTTGGATGACCGCAAGCCAACTATTCGTTTATTACTTCCAAAGAATTCAACTTGTGTTTTCTCTGAAGGACAACTGTGGTAAGCCACGTAACCGTCTTTTTTCCTAATGCACTCTATTTGTCGTTTGGCGGAATCGGGTGCCACGAATGCCACAATTCAATATAAGCGATAAATAAAACAAGTATACAGTTAAAACACATAGCCAAATAAATTAATCTTAAGGTTAGAACCATTCAAATCCCCAGCAGAAGTCGTCATTCTGTTTACATCCCTACTCTATTTAAATAGGGCGAAACGTCGAGGTGACTCAAAGAATAATCAGTTGATTTAATTTTAAAAGAATTTTAAGAATAAACGAATTTTAAAGGAGTCGCCACCTAATTTTTGGAAAAACTAGAAAAACAATTAAAAATATCTACGAAACCAACATTCTAGGTAAGGGGTTCAAGTTATTTCGAAGGGAAGGTGCTAGGCATCCTTCGAAATCCACAACTGTGGGTCCCGACTGAATTCATTTTTTCAAATTGAGGAGGAGGTAAAAATAATATACAAATATAACAAACATGCAATATACA
The DNA here is from genome assembly GCF_019186545.1 of Solanum stenotomum. Classification (NCBI taxonomy): domain Eukaryota; kingdom Viridiplantae; phylum Streptophyta; class Magnoliopsida; order Solanales; family Solanaceae; genus Solanum; species Solanum stenotomum. The sequence continues at coordinate 121,030 of NW_026023734.1, read as the reverse complement.
CAACTAATAAAGTAAACAATATAAAAAACAGCCTATATTTGTCTATCGTCAATAATATACGATAATGAATCAAAATATTGTTCGAACTTTGTTCGAATAGCTTCAATGGGAAGCAGCTCCGAATACCTGTAAAGACACTTAGTAAAAGCGTTAGTAATAAATAAATATGAATAAAAATAAATGAATTAAACAATAACTTAAAAAATAAAAATCCGTCTTATTAAATGAGAGGCCTTGGAAATCGACGGTAATTTCTTCATCGACTATTTTGAACAAACAAAATACCTGAACTTAAACTAAATTTCCGTCTTTTACAATGTAAAGGCCTCTAAAATCGATGAAAACATTTTCTCATTGGCCATTTTGAACAAACAAAATACATGAACTTAAACTAAATTTCCGTTTTTTACAATGTAAAGGCCTCCAAAATCGACGAAAAGATTTTCTCATTGGTCAATTTTAACTAATCATTCAAAACACAGTATCATATAAAACCAATAATAAATAATATAAGACAATAGCAGCATGACAATCATATAAAGCTAACGAGAACAATATAAGGTAATTAACAATATTTAAATAATAATTAACACAACAAAATGAGTAGTGAAATAGAATAAAATAACCAAATGATTATCACTAACATACTGGTAACGACAAAACGATATAGAAAAATAAAGAAAATTCAAATATTGTCTAACTTAGTCAACATGACGGCAACATAATAAATAAAATACATTTTAATAACAATAAATAAAGTCAAATTATAATTAAATGCAGCCAAATAAAGCTAAACA